>NC_057420.1:3936746-4023222 GCF_019320065.1 Cervus canadensis
AGCAGTGAACAAAGCCATGCCAAAAAGAAAAACAAACAAACAAATCAAATGTACAAAGGAAACATGTTTGTTTGAAGTGATTTTACAATATTTATGAAAGAAAAGAGGAAAAATGCAAGCTGAAAAGGGAAATTCACCCTCAACTAAGTGGAGAGTTCCTGAGACAAGAGGGGTTTCTTCAAAACAATGTGAAGAAATATAAGAAAAGAAGAGAAGGGGAAAAACTAGTGTTCTAGCGAAAAAACAAAGCAAACAAACAAACAAAAACCTGGGAATATCAATACAACATTCATCCAAAGATAGGCTCAATAAAGGACAGAAATACAAAAGACCTATAAGAAGCAGAAGACATCACGGAAAGATGGAAAGAATGCAAAGGGATGTAGGGGAAAAAGAAAAATAAAAAAGAAAAGAAAACACAATGACCCAGACAACCAGAATGGAGTGATCATTCCCACAGAGCCAGTTGTTCTGGACTGTAAAGTCACATGGGCCTTAGGAAACACTTCTATCAGCAAAGCTAATACAGTTCGTGAACTCTTGAAAATTCCAAAAATGATAAATTCAAAGTGCTGCACTCAATAGGTCAGCAAAAGTGGAAAACTTACCAGTGACCACAGGACTGGACACGGTCAATTCCCCAGTTTCCAATTCCCAGTTCCAAGGCACTACTAGATCATGTTTAAATCACTGCACAATGGCACACATCTCCCATGCTAGTGAAGTTTTGCTCAAAATCATTTAAGCTTCACTTCATCATTATATGAACTAAGAACTTCTGGATGTTCAAACTGGGTTTAGACACATCAGAGGAACCAGATCTCAAATTATCACCATTTGTTGCATCATAGAATTATCAAAAGGTTTCCAGGAAAACCTTTCCCTCTTTTACTTTGACCACTCTAAGGTGTCTGATGCTATGGATCATAACAAATTGTGGAAAACACTTAAAACTATGGGAATACAGGGTCATCTTACCCATTTCCTGAGAAATCTGTATGCAGGTTGAGAAGCAACAGTTAGAACAACAATTGAAAAAAAAAAAAAAAGAACAGTTGACTGTTTCTGGATTGAAAAAAGAGTATGGAAAGTTATTTACTGTCACCTAGTTTATTTAACTTCTTTTTTTTTTCATTTGTTTTTATTAGTTGGAGGCTAATTACTTTACAATATTGTAGTGGGTTTTGTCATACATTGACATTAATCAGCCATGGGTTTACATATATTCCCCATCCTGATGCCCCCTCCCACCTCCCTCTCCACCTGATTCCTCTGGGTCTTCCTGGTGCACCAGGCCCGAGTACTTGTCTCATGCATCCAACCTAGGCTGGTGATCTGTTTCACCCTAGATAATATACACGTTTCAATGCTGTTCTCTCGAAACATCCAACCCTCGAGGCAGGGGGGGTGGGGAAAGGGGCAGGCTCGGCCCCAAGGACTGCATCCCCTACCACACTGCAAGCAGGCCTCCAGTTTCTAACTAAAGACTCCCTGAGATTCTGTTTATTTAACTTCTATGCATAGCACATGATTAGAAATGAAAGTATGGGTGTGTTACAAGCTCATAGGATGATGTACTGAAGAGCCTATTGATGAGGGAAAAGGATAAGAGTGACAAAGCAGCAACAATTTAAGTATGGTGAAAACTGAGATCACCATACCCATTCCCAACACGTCCTGGTAAATAGAAGGGGTGACAGGGAAAGCAGTGACAGATTTCCTCTTCTTGGGCTCTAAAATCCCTGCAGATCGTGACTTCAGCAGTGAAATTAGAACACAAATGTTTCTTGGCAGGAAAGCTGTGACAAACTTAGATAGTGTGTGAAGAAACAGGCATCACTCTGCCAGCAAAAGTCCATATAACCAAGGCTGCTGAGTCAATCCTATTTCCGTTGTTTACATACAGTTGTGAGAGATGGGCCAACGGTCGTTTGGAACTGTGGTGCTGGAGGAGACTCTTGAGAGTCGCATGGACAGCAAGGAGATCAAACCAGTCAATTTCTTGAAATCAGCTTGAAATACTCTTTGGAACGACTGTTGCTGAAGCTGATGAAAAGGGCCAACTCATTGAAAAGACGCTGATCACGGGAAATACCGAAGGCAGAAGGAGAAGGTTGTGACAAGGATGAGTTTGTTGGATTGCATCACCGATGCGATGGATATGAACTTGGGCAACCTCTGGGAGATGGTGCTGCACAGGGAGGCTTGCCTGCTATAGTCTATTACATCACAAAGAGCCAGAGACAACTTGGATACTGAACAACAGCAAGGAAGTGTCCTAATTGTGTTCTTTATCTTTAGTTGTCCAGATTTTCCAGCATCATATATAAAAGAGATTATCTTTTCTCCATTGTATATTGTTGCCTCCTTTGTCATAGATTAGGTGACCATTTGGGCAAGAGATTTTGTCAGGTTTTCAATCAGCTCCGTTGGCCCATATTCCTGCTTGTGGGCCATTTCCATGCTGTGTGGATTCAGTTCAGTTCAGTTCAGTCACTCAGTCGTGTCCGACTCTTTGCGACCCCATGAATTGCAGCACGCCAGGCATCCCTGTCCATCACCAACTCCTGGAGTTTACTCAAACTGATGCCCATCGACTCGGTGTTGCCATCCAGCCATCTCATCCTCTGTTGTCCCCTTCTCTTCCTGCCCCCAATCCCTCCCAGCATCGGACCTTGCTTCTATCACCAGTCACATCCACAACTGGGTATTGTTTTTGCTTTGGCTCCATCCCTTCATTCTTTCTGGAGTTATTTCTCCACTGATTTCCATTAGCATATTGGGCACCTATTGACCTGGGGAGTTCCTCTTTCAGTATCCTATCAATTTGCCTTTTCCTGCTGTTCATGGGGTTCTCAAGGCAAGAATTCTAAAGTGGTTTGTCATTCCGTTCTCCAGTGGACCACATTCTGTCAAACCTCTCCACCACGACCCAGCCGTCTTGGGTGGCCCCAGACAGCATGGCTTAGTTTCACTGAGTTACATAAGTCTGTGGTTCTGTGATCAGATTGGCTAGTTTTCTGTGATTATGGTTTTAGTGTGTCTGCCCTCTGATGCCCTCTTGCAACACATACCATCTTGCTTGGACTCTGTGGATTACTAGTGCTTTATTGTTTAGGCTGAAGTCAGAAAACATGATTCCTCCATATTTTTATTTTTTCTTTCTAAGACTGCATGGCAATTCAAGGGCTTTTATGCTTCCCTAAGTTGTATTTTCTTGTTAATCTACTTTGAAAAATATCATTGGTAATTTGATAGGGATTGCACTGAATGTGTAAACTGTATTTTGCCATTAGCCATTTTCACAATATTGATTTTTTCCAGTCAAAGAGAATGGTAATGTATACATTACAAAGAAATGTATACATTTATTTGTGTCACCTTTGATTCTTTCATATCTTATTCTTTTCTGCACACAGTTCTTCTCGCTGTCTAGGAAGGTTTGTTCTCAATAATTTTACTCTTCTTGTTGCAGTAGTAAATGGAGATGTTTCCTTCATTTCTATTTTGGGTTTTTTGTTGTCAGTGTGTAGATATGAACAGAATTCTGTGTCTTAACTTTGTATCTGCCAACTTCCCTAAACCCATTGATTAGGTTGAGTGGTTTTCTGGTGGTATCTTTGGCTTACCTATCATATCATCTGCAAACAGTGACAGTTTTACCACTTCCTTTCCTATTTGTTTCCAGTTTTGTTTTTCTTATTCTTTTCTGAATGCTGTAGTAGAAGTCCTAACTCTATGTTGAATAAAAATGGTGAGAGTGGCAATTCTGTCTTGTTCAGGACCTAGTGGTCATGATTTCAGTTCTTCAACATGGAGAATCATATTTGCAGTGGATTTATCCATACATGGCATTTATTAGGTTGAAAAGCTTCCATCTGTTCCCAATTCCTGTACAGGTTTTATCATAAATGAATGTTGACTTTTGTGAAAATGTTTTCGCATCTATAGCCTAAACAGTTTCAAGACATCTCCATGGAAAGCTTTGTTAACTTTCAGTGTTCTTTCTTCCTTTGACCACATGGATGCAAAGAGCTGACTCATTCGAAAATGCTCCGATGCTGGGAGTGATAGAAGCTTAAAGGACAAGTCAGTAGCAGATGATGCAATGGTTATATAACATCACCAACTGATGGACATGAATCTGAACAAATTCTGGGAGATGGTGAAGGCAAGTTTGGCAGGATACCATTCATGGGTTGCCATAGAGTAGGGAATGACTTACTAACTGAAGAACAACAACAAATTCTTGCCTTCTGTGAAAGACACTTGCATTTATTCTTGGCTACTTCCCTTTCTGTCCCACCTCATCCTTTCCACATCTCAGTTATGCTGCTTTTACCCCTTATTATGTTTTTATTGCAACCCATCTGTCCCAACATTTAAGTGAATCCTCAACTGTGCGTGACCCAGCATCTCTTAACCATTTTCTAGCATCCAGTTCTCTTCTCCAGACACTGTATACCTTGCTACAGTGAGAGAAAGCTGTCCCTTACCAGCTAAGGTTTGTGATAGAAAGCAAAATTTTGAGAATAGCCTATGAGGATTGTGACTCCACTTCATTCTCAATCTTCACACTCTTCCTTTAACTCTAGCTTCTTCACTCTGAAGTTTCAGACTGTGCTCTGTCCTTCTCACTCTCAACTGTGTGTGCATATGCCATTCTCTTGCTTCCCTTGATTATTATTTTTTGGTTGTGCCTATGAGATCTTATTTTAAATTGCTCATAAAGCTTTTTTCTGATTTTTCAGATTGTTCTTAGACTACTATTTTCAACTGATCTGTCGGGTGTGTTTTGATACATTGTATTCTCCGATTGGAATAAGTAATCACAACCCATTTCTATTGTTACTTGTCAGTTGACTCACCTGTCTTTAAGAGTAGAGGTCTCTAATTGAAAAAAAATGTAACCTAAATAAAGGTCCGTCTGGTCAAGGTTATGGTTTTTCCAGTTTTGGATGTCTGGATGTGAGAGGAAAGCTGAGCACTGATGCTTTTGAACTATGGTGTTGGAGAAGATTTTTTCCCCCCACCATTTATTTTTATTAGTTGGAGGCTAATTACTTTACAATATTGTAGTGGGTTTTGTCATACATTGACATGAATCAGCCATGGGTTTATATGTATTCCCCATCCCGATCCCCCCTCCCACCTCCCTCTCTACCCGATCCCTCTGGGTCTTCCCAGTGCACCAGGCCTGAGCACTTGTCTCATGCATCCAACCTGGGCTGGTGATCTGTTGAGAAGATTCTTGAGAGTCCCTTGGACTGCAAGGAGACCCAACCAGTCCATTCTAAAGGAGATGTTCAGTCCTCGGTGTTCATTGGAAGGACTGATGCTGAAGCTGAAACTCCAGCACTTTGGCCAAGTCATGCAAAGAGTTGACTCATTGGAAAAGACCCTGATGCTGGGAGGGGTTGGGGGCAGGAGGAGAAGGGAACGACAGAGGATGAGATGGCTGGATGGCACCACCGACTTGATGGGCATAAGTTGAGTGAACTCCAGGAATTGGTGATGGACAGGGAGGCCTGGTGTGCTGAGATTCATGGGGTCACAAAGAGTCAGGCACGACTGAGTGACTGAACGGAACTGAACTAAAATACTGGGATCAGTAGGAAAGAAATAATAATGATAATAATAATCTTATTCATCTTTAAAAAAAAGGCTGAACATAAAGAGATATTATTAAGATCCTTCACTCCAAAAAAGAATAATATTCTTTACAAGTTAAAACCACCCACTTTGGGTGTCTATCCAAAGATCAGCTAGCAGATATCATAAAGTTCTAAGAAAAGTATATTTTTCAATGACTTATGTGGCAAAAGAACATAAAGAATGAGAAACTACCTCAGAGGTCTCTATCAGGAACAGTAAATGGCAACAGGCAGGTACATGTCTTCTTTACAGAAGCTAAGGCTAGAGTTTGAATGTCTTTCACTTGCCTTTTCTTGAGGAAGCGTTGCCGCTATTCTGTGTGGGAATGTTTTCTTCAGGATCCCTTAAAGTAGGGATTGCTATTGCTATGATTGCTATTCATGGGACTTAATATGAGGATTTGAGGGGATATACAATGAGGGAAATAAGATATAGTAGAGGGGAAACAAAATCTAAGCTCAAGCAGAAGCTAGATTATACCACAGTTTATCTCAGGTTGTATTAAGTCATTTGCTTCCATGTCACTCATTGTGAAAATTTTATGAACGATAATGGGATCTTCACCTCTCACAAGAGGAGGCTTTCATGTGACCAAAGGCAATTTTTCAGAATAGGTGATTATTACAGTATTAGTAGTCATAACTTTTAGACTTGAAGAATGTCTCATGAAAGGGTCCTCACTGGTGTACTACAAAAGAAGCATATTCTAGTGCAGTCTCCCCAGAGGGCACACTGGACCACGTTTATAGTATTGCTCTTCCTACTTATGGAGAAGGAAATGGCAACCACTCCAGTATTCTTGCCTGGAGAATCCCAGGGACAGAGGAGCCTGGTGGGCTTCCATCTATGCGGTCACACAGATTCGGACATGACTGAAGCGACTTAGCAGGCAGGCATGCATGCGTTGGAGAAGGAAATGGCAACCCATTCCAGTATTCTTACCTGGAGAATCCCAGGGACAGAGAGCCTGGTGGGCTGCCATCTGTGGGGTCGCACAGAGTTGGAAATGACTGATGCGACTTAGTAGCAGCAGCAGTTCCTACTTACTATATGCCTGAATCAGAGGTTACCGCTGACCTTTGGACTACTAGAATTTTCCATGAATCAACTCATACCCACATATCACCTACCAGCTTGAGAAAGTGTTAGTTGTTCAATGGTGTCCAAGTCTTTGCCATCCCATGAAATGTGGCCCACCTGGGTCTTCTGTCCATGGAATCTCCCAGGCAAGAAACAGGAGTGGATAATCATTTCCCTCTTCAGAGTCTCTTCTGAACCCAGGGATTGAACCCAGGTCTCGCACATTACAGGCAGTTATTTTGCCATCTGAGCCGTGCACTTCAATGACAATGAGGATATCACGTCCTATGCTGGCTAACCACCTTGCTCAAAGTCCAAAGTCCTGGGCCCAATTGCCCTATTGAAGGGTTCCTTAATGGCTGATACAATAATCCAGGCAGTAAGGTCAACCTTCTCTAAAATGCATGTCCTATTACAAAGGGAAGTACACAGAATTAGATATATAGGTGCAGGAAGGCTTCTAAGGAGCAAAACAGCCAAGAACTTGGCAAACAAACAAACAATAAAACTCAATATGAAAGAACTAGAGGCTGCAGTTAGGTGTCTTAATTATGAAGCTTGCAGGAATTAGAATAATTAGAAGACAGAGATTTGCAGGCCCACATTCATTCTATAATTCAACTGGTACAGCTTAAATTTTATCTGTTGTATTCATTGCCATATGAAAGATAAAAGATTAAAGCTTAGAGTTGGGCAACTGCTAATCTAACCCAAAGTTCTATGTATATAGATGAAGAAATAGACTTATAAGGGAATTTGCTTGTGCAAGTCCAGAACGTTATTCCTAGGAGGTTTCCTCAGATTATGTCCACCTGAGAAAATTGTAACAAACTCTCAAGCTACTAGTAGGCTTGCACTTCACTAAGTCTGGATTTGGGACTATACTAAACAACTTGATACTATGCGTAAGCCACTACTATCATTGTCATCATTATCTGTACTTCCTTTGCATTCTGCTCAGCAGCAGTAGAAGTAGACGTAGCATAAATGCTATTGATCAAACTCAGATGTGGAGCAACTTTCTTATATTATACCAAGGTCTTAATATCCTAGAGATAGATCTTTTTGTTGAATATATTAACGATGAGTCGTATAGAGTTACTGGTGGGATTTGTGACCCTATCTGTGGCTAGTCATCATAAAGAGTCAATCTATGTTTAAATATGTCTGGAATTTCAAAGTGCTATTAATAAATATGCTGGAGTGCTTCATATTATTTTAAGCCTTAATCTCTACAGAAAAGATGTTGGGAAATGATTGTAATAAATATGAATTCATAGACACAGACAGACTATAGATGCTGGTACATTTGTTTTAGCATCTAGACATTTCTGGAAGCTTCTGAAGATGAAAATACATCTGAGTTAGGCATTGAAATAATGATTAGGGTTTGGCAGGAGATACTGGGAAATAAGGGAAGGACAATTCAGGAAAAATGAAGAACACTGTCAAGGCACAGAACCGGGAAAGAATAAGACATGTATTTTAAGGATAGCCAAATGACAGTTCATGTGTGGACATGGCGAGTTGGTTGGGAGGACAGATTTAAAACACCATAACAGATATCTCCGTCTAGTCAGGGCTATGGTTTTTCCAGTGGTCATGTATGGATGTGACAGTTGGACTGTTAAGAAAGATGAGCACTGAAAAATTGATGCTTTTGAACTGTGGTGTTGGAGAAGATTCTTGAGAGTGCCTTGGACTGCAAGGAGATCCAACCAGTCCATCCTAAAGGAGATCAGTCCTGGGTGTTCATTGGAAGGACTCCTGCTGAAGCTGAAAGTCCAATAATATGGCCATCTCATATGAAGAATTGACTCATTGGGAAAGACCCTGATGCTGGGAGGGGCTGGGGGCAGGAGGAGATGGGGACAACAGAGGATGAGATGGATGGATGGCATCACCGACTTGATGGACATGAGTTTGAGTAAACTCCGGGAGTTTGTGATGGACAGGGAGGCCTGGCGTGCTGCGATTCATGGTGTTGCAAAGAGTTGGACATGACTGAGCAACTGAACTGAACTGAACTGAACATATAGGAAGTGAAAGTAATTTCACTTTATTGTGAAATATTTCACAATATTTCAGAAATATTAAGTGGAGGTATGATAGTTTCTGGTGTCTCCTCTGTGGAGAAACGTTATTAATAAACAAACCTTCAGGACCCTATCTACTTTAGAGTCTTGGAATGCCTTATTTGCAATTTGTCTGGAATTAGCAGTACAAGAGGAAGAGACTGAGGCTTGGCCTATTCCCTAATGATGGACATAACAGTAGCTCTACCTTCAGGGCAGCAAACAGTTGGTATTTACTCCACCACCCCTCCCCCCAGAATATTTCTTGTAGTGATAGGATAAATGATGGAGTAGGTGATAAGACCTATTGAGGAAGCCATCTTTGAAATACAGCATCAGCAGGCAAAGTTCCTCATGTTTCTAGCAGCATGATACAGTATGTTTTTAATTTCTACAAATTTACATTGCTAGAATTTGCCTCCAGTCAGCTCCTGCATGACTTGCTCATATTTGGTTTTAAGCCAGCTCTAAAACTTTCTTCCATAACCTATACTAGGAAATCAGTTCAGTTGTTCAAGTGACTCCTACACTTTAAGGCCCCATGGACTGCCACACACCAGACCTCCATGTACATCACCAATACACAAAGTTTACTCAAACTCATGTCCATCGAGTCAATGATGTCATCGTACCATCAAATCCTCTGTCCTCCACTTCTCCTCCTGCCTTCAATCATTCCCATCATCAGGGTATATTCTAATAAGTCAGTTCTTCACATCAGGAGGCCTAAGTATCGGAGTTTCAGCTTCAGTGTCAGTCCTTCCAATGAACACCCCAGACTGATCTCCTTTAGGATGGACCAGTTTGATCTCCTTGCTGTCCAAGGGACTCTCAAGAGTCTCTTGCCACACTACAATAGAAAAGCAACAATTCTTTGGTGCCCAGCTTTGTTTAGAGTCCAACTCACACATCCATATGTGACTACTGGAAAAACCATAGCTTTGTATGGATGGACCTTTGCTGGCAACACAATGTCTCTGTTTTTGTGTGTGTGTGTGTGTGTGTGTGTGTGTTTTAAGTTAGTTTTTCTTTAATTTATTTTTATTAGTTGGAGGCTAATTTCTTTACAATATTGTGGTGATTTTTGCCATACATTGACATGAATCAGCCATGGATTTACATGTGCTCCCCATCCTGACCCCTCTCCCAACTTCCTCCTCATCCCATTCCTCTGGGTCTTCCCATTGCACCAGCCCTGAGCACTTGTCTCATGCATCCAACCTGGGCCAGTGATCTGTTTCACACTTGTTAATATACTTGTTTTGAAGAAGGAATTCATAGGGCCTGGACTCCATCTCAGGCCTGTCCGTGCTGGCCGTGCTCGGCTGCCTCTCCAGTGGACTCTGAACTCTCTGCTTAGTGCCTGTGGGGATGCCAATGGAAGGATAAGACCCCCTCCAGACAGGGGAATCTTGAAGATCACATCCAGGCTACTCATTGCCTAAGAGGAAGCATACCATAATCACCCCTCTCTCCGGACAGGTCATAAACTTTTTTCGTATCTATCAGGATGTAATCACAGGCTTATCAGTTATTAACTGGTTGGAATGTAACTGCGGGCTTATTGACTATTGACTGTTTGGACACGTACACATGGGGTCGGTGGTGGGTTTAGACACATACACATGGGGTAGGTGGTGGGTCTGGACACGTATGCATGGGGTATAAAAGATTTTCACAAATGCTGGACGGGGTCCTTGGCTAAGAGGAGACTCTGCCTTGGGCCCGCCGGTGTAATAAACTGCACTCCACTATCTGCATTGTCCTTCTGAGTGAGTCTGTTTCCCGGAAAGCGTGGCTATAACAGTTTCAATGCTATTCTCTCAGATCATCCCACCCTCACCTTCTCCCACAGAGTCCCAAAGTCTGTTCTGTGCATCTGTGTCTCTTTTTCTGTTTTGCATATAGGGCTATGGTTACCATCTTTTAAAATTCCATATTATGCGTTAGCATAAAGTATTGGTCTTTATCTTTCTGGCTTACTTCACTCTGTATAATGGACTCCAGTTTCATCCACCTTATTAAAACTGATTCAAATGAATTCTTTTTAACGGCTGAGTAATATTCCATGGTGTATATGTACCATAGCTTCCTTATCCATTCATCTACTGATTGGCATCTAGGTTGCTTCCATGTCCTGGTTATTATAAACAGTGCTGCGATGAACATTGCAGTGCATGTGACTCTTTCAGATCTAGCTTCCCCAGTGTGTATGTCCAGGAGTGGGATTCCTGGGTCATATGGCAGTTCTATTTCCAGTTTTTTTAAGGAATCTTCACACTGTTTTCCAAAGTGGCTGTATTAATTTGCATTCCCACCACCAGTGTAAGAGGGTTCCCTTTTCTCCACACCCTCTCCAGCATTTATTGCCTGTAGATTTTTGGATAGTAGCCATGTTGACTGGTGTGTAATGGTACCTCATTGTGGTTTTGATTTGCATTTCTCTGATAATGAGTGATGTTGAGCATCTTTTCATGTGTTTGTTAGCCATCTGTATGTCTTCTTTGGACAAATGTCTGTTTAGTTCTTTGGCCCATTTTTTGATTGGGTCATTTATTTTTCTGGAATTGAGCTTCAGGAGTTGCTTGTATATTTTTGAGATTAATCCTTTGTCTGTTTATCCGTTTGCTATTCTTTTCTCCCAGTCTGAAGGCTGTCTTTTCACCTTGCTTATAGTTTCCTTTGTTGTGCAAAGGCTTTTAAGTTTCATTAGATCCCATTTGTTTATCTTTGGTTTTATTTTCAATATTCTGGGAGGTGGGTCATAGATGATCCTGCTGTGACTTATGTCGGAAAGTGTTCTCCTCTAGGAGTTTTATAGTTTCTGGCCTTACATTTAGATCTTTAATCCATTTTGAGTTTATTTTTGTGTATGGTGTTAGAAAGTGTTCTAGTTTCATTCTTTTACAAGCGGTTGACCAGTTTTTCCAGCACCACTTGTTAAAGAGGTTGTCTTTTTTCCATTGTATATCTTTGCCTCCTTTGTCGAAGATAAGGTGTCCATAGGTATGTGGATTTATCTCTGGGCTTTCTATTCTATTCCGTTGATCTATATTTCTGTCTTTGTGCCAGTACCATACTGTCTTGATGACTGTGGCTTTGTAGTAGAGTCTGAAGTCAGGCAGGTTGATTCCTCCAGTTCCATTCTTTTTCTCAAGATTGCTTTGGCTATTCGAGGTTTTTTGTATTTCCCTACAAATTGTGAAATTATTTGTTCTAGTTCTGTGAAAAATACCATTGGTAGCTTGATAGGGATTGCACTGAATCCATAGATTGCTTTGGGTAGTATAGTCATTTTGACAATATTGATTCTTCCAATCCATGAACATGTTATATTTCTCCATCTATTTGTGTCCTCTTTGATTTCTTTCATCAGTATTTTATAGTTTTCCATATATAGGTCTTTCATTTCTTTAGGTAGATATATTCCTAAGTATTTTATTCTTTTTGTTGCAATGGTGAATGATATTGTTTCCTTAATTTCTCTTTCTGTTTTCTCATTTTTAGTGTATAGGAATGCAAGGGATTTCTGTGTGTTAATTTTATATCCTGCAACATTACTCTATTCATTGATTCAGTCTAGTAATTTTCGGGTAGAGTCTTTAGGGTTTTCTATGTAGAGGATCATGTCATATGCAAACAGTGAGAGTTTTACTTCTTCTTTTCCATTCTGGATTCCTTCATTTCTCTTTTGCTCTGATGGCTGTGGCCAACACTTCCAAAATTATGTTGAATATTAGTGGCGAGAGTGGGCACCCTTGTCTTGTTCCTGACCTTAAGGGAAATGCTTTCAATTTTTCACCATTGAGGATACTGCTTGCTGTGGGTTTGTCATATATAGCTTTTATGATGTTGAGGTATGTTCCTTCTATGCCTGCTTTCTGGAGAGTTCTTATCATAAATGGATTTTGAATTTTGTCAAAGGCTTTTTCTGCATCTATTAAGATAATTATATGGTGTTTATCTTTCAATTTGTTAATGTGGTGTATTACTTTGATTGATCTGCCAATATTAAAGAATCCTTGCAATTGGGTGGAGAGGGAGGTGGGAGGGGGATCGGGATGGGGAATATGTGTAACTCTATGGCTGAGTCATATCAATGTATGACAAAACCCACTGAAATGTTGTGAAGTAATTAGCCTCCAACTAATAAAAAATTAAAAAAATAAATAAATAATAAATAATAAATAAAACTTAAAAAAAAAAAAAGAATCCTTGCATTCCTGGGATAAAGCCCACTTGGTCATGATGTATGATCTTTTTAATATGTTGTTAGATTCTGTTTGCTAGAATTTTGTTAAGGATTTTTGCATTTATGTTCATCAGTGATATTGGCCTGTAGTTTTCTTTTTTTGTGGCATCTTTGTCTAGTTTTGGTATTAGGGTGATGGCGGCCTTATAGAATGAGTTTGGAAGTTTGCCTTTTTCTGCAATTTTCTGGAAGAGTTTGAGTAAGATAGGTGTTAGCTCTTCTCTAAATTTTTGGTAGAATTCAGCTGTGAAGCCATCTGGTCCTGGGCTTTTGTCTGCTGGAAGATTTCTGATTACCGTTTTGATTTCCTTGCTTGTGATGGTCTGTTAAAATCTTCTGTTTCTTCCTGGTTCAGTTTTGGAAAGTTATACTTTTCTAAGAATTTGTCCATTTCATCCAAGTTGTCCATTTTTTTGGCATATAACTGCTGGTAGTAGTCTCTTATGATCCTTTGTATTTCAGAGTTGTCTGTTGTGATCTCTCTATTTTCATTTCTAATTTTGATGATTTGGTTCTTCTCCCTTTGTTTCTTGATGAGTCTGGCTAACGTTTTGTCAATTTGATTTACCTTTTCAAAAAACCAGCTTTTAGCTTTGTTGATTTTTGCTATGGTCTTACTGTTTCTTTTGCATTTATTTCTGACCTAATTTTCAAGATTTGTTTCCTTCTACTAATCCTGGGGTTCTTCATTTCTTCCTTCTCTAGTTACTTTAGGTGTAGAATTAGGTCATTTGTTTGACTTTTTTCTTTTTTCTTGAGGTAAGCCTGTATTGTTATGAAACTTCCCCTTAGCACTGTTTTTACAGTGTCCCATACGTTTTGGGTTGTTGTGTTTTCATTTTCAATCACTTCTATACATATTTTGATTTCTTCTATGGTTTGTTGGTTATTCAGAGGAGTATTATTTAGCCTATATATGTTGGAATTTTTAATAGATTTTTCCCCCCTTGTAATTGAGATCTAATCTTACTGCATTGTAGTCAGAAAAGATGACTGGAATGATTTCAATTTTTTTAATTTACCAAGGCTATATTTATGGCCTAGGATATGATCTATTCTGGAGAAAATTCCGTGCGCACTTGAGAAAAAGGTGAAATTGATTGTTTTGGGGTTAAATGTCCTATAGATATCAATTAGGTCTAGCTAGACCATTGTGTCATTTAAAGTTTGTGTTTCCTTGTTAATTTTGTGTTTAGTTAATCTGTCCATAGGTGTGAGTGGGATATTAAAGTCTCCCACTATTATTCTGTTATTGTTAATTTCCCCCTTCATTCTTGTTAGCATTAGCCTTGCATATTGCGGTGCTCCAATGTTGGGTGCATGTATATTTATGATTGTTATATCTTCCTCTTGGATTGATCCTTTGAACATTATGTAGTGTCCTTCTTTGTCTCTTTTCACAGCCTTTATTTATTTTTCCATTTATTTTTATTAGCTGGAGGCTAATTACTTTACAATATTTTAGTGGTTTTTGTCATACATTGACATGAATCAACCATGGATTTACATGTATTCCCTATCCCAATCCCCCCTCCCACCTCCCTCTCCACCCGATCCCTCTGGGTCTTCCCAGTGCACCAGGCCCGAGCACTTGTCTCATGCACCCAACCTGGGCTGGTGATCTGTTTCACCATAGATAATATACATGTTTCGATGCCGTTCTCTTGAAACATCCCACTCTCACCTTCTGCCACAGAGTCCAAAAGTTTGCTTTGTACATCTGTGTCACTTTTTTTGTTTTGCATATAGGGTTATCAGTACCATCTTTCTAAATTCCACATATGTGTTAGTATACTGTATTGGTCTTTACTTTCTGGCTTACTTCACTCTGTATAATGGGCTCCGTTTCATCCATCTCATTAGAACTGATTCAAATGAATTCATTTTGATTGCTGAGTAATATTCCATGGTGTATATGTACCACAGCTTCCTTATCCATTCAACTGCTGATGGGCATCTAGGTTGCTTCCATGTCCTGGCTATTATAAACAGTGCTGCGATGAACATTGGAGTGCACGTGTCTCTTTCAGATCTGGTTTCCTCGGTGTGTACGCCTAGAAGTGGGATTGCTGGGTCATATGGCAGTTCTATTTCCAGTTTTTTAAGAAATCTCCACACTGTTCTCCATAGCGGCTGTACTAGTTTGCATTCCCACCAACAGTGTAAGAGGGTTCCCTTTTCTCCACACCCTCTCCAGCATTTATTGCTTGTAGACTTTTGGATAGCAGCCATCCTGACTGGTGTGTAATGGTACCTCATTATGGTTTTGATTTGCATTTCTCTGATTATGAGTGATGTTGAGCATCTTTTCATGTGTTTGTTAGCCATCTGTATGTCTTCTTTGGAGAAATGTCTGTTTAGTTCTTTGGCCCATTTTTTGATTGGGTCATTTATTTTTCTGGAATTGAGCTTCAGGAGTTGCTTGTATATTTTCGAGATTAATCCTTTTTCTGTTGCTTCATTTGCTATTATTTCCTCCCATTCTGATGGCTGTCTTTTCACCTTGTTTATGGTTTCCTTTGTTGTGCAAAAGCTTTGAAGTTTGATTAGGTCCCGTTTATTTTTGGTTTTAGTTCTAATATTCTGGGAGGTGGGTCCACACAGGCTTTATTTTGAAGTCTATTTTGTCTGATATAAGTATTGTGACTTCTACTTTCTTTTGGTCTCTGTTTGCGTGAAATATTTTTTTTTCAGCCTTTCACTTTTAGTCTGTATGTGTCCCTTGCTTTGAGGTGGGTCTCTTGTAGACAGCATATATAGGCGTCTTGCTTTTGTATCCATTCAGGCAGTCTTTGTCTTTTGGTTCGGGCATTCACCCCATTTACATTTAAGGTAATTATTGATAAGAATGGTCCTGTTGCCATTTGCTTTGTTGTTTTGGCTTCAAGTTCATACAACCTTTCTGTGTTTCCTGTCTAGAGAAGATCCTTTTGCATTTGTTGAAGAGCTGGTTTGGTGGTGCTGAATTCTCTCAATTTTCTCTTGTCTGTGAAGCTTTTGAATTCTCCTTCATATCTGAATGAGATCCTTGCTGGGTACGGTAATCTGGGTTGTAGATTATTACCTTTCATTACTTTAAGTATGCCCTGCCACTCCCTTGTGGCCTGAAGAGTTTCTATTGAAAGATCAGCTGTTTTCCTTATGGGAATCCCCTTGTGTGTTATTTGTTTTTTCTCCCTGGCTGCTTTTAATATTTGTTCTTTGTGTTTGATCTTTGTTAATTTGACTAATATCTTGGGGTGTTTCGCCTTGGGTTTATCCTGTTTGGGGCTCTCTGAGTTTCTTGGACTTTTGTCACTATTTGTTTCCCCATTTTGGGGAAGTTTTTCAGCTGTTATCTCCTCGAGTATCTTCTCATGGCCTTTCTTTTTGTCTTCTTCTTTTGGGACTCCTATGATTTGAATGCTGGGGCATTTCACAATGTCCCAGAGGTTCCTGAGGTTGTCCTCATTTCTTTAAATTCTATTTTTTTTTTAATTTTTTCCTCTCTGCTTCATTTATTTCCACCATTTTATCTTCTACCTCACCTATCCTATCATCTGCCTCCATTATCCTACTGTTGGTTCCTTCCAGAGTGTTTTTGATCTCATTTATTGCATTATTCATGTTTCATTGACTCTTTTTAAAAAAATTTCTTCTAGGTCCTTGTTAAATATTTCTTGCATCTTCTCAATCCTTGTCTCCAGGTTATTCATCTGTAACTCTACTTTGTTTTCAAGATTTTGGATCATTTTTTATTATCATTATTCTAAATTCTTTTTCAGGTAGATTCTCTATCTCCTCTTTTGTTTGGCTTGGTGGGCATTTTTCATGTTCCTTTACCTGCTGGGTATTTCTCTGCCTTTTCATCTTATTTAGATTGCTGTGTTTGCAGTGGCCTTTCTGTGTTCTGGTAGTCTGTGGTTCCTTTCTTTTTTTTTTTTTAATATTTTAAAATTTTTATTAATTGGAGGCTAATTACTTTACAATATCATAGTGGTTTTTGTCGTACATTGACATGAATCAGCCATGGATTTACACGTATTCCCCATCCTGATCCCCCCTCTCCCCTCCCTCTCTACACGATCCTTCTGGGTTTTCCCAGTGCACCTGGCCCGAACACTTGTCTCATGCATCAAACCTGGGCTGGTGATCTGTTTCACCATAGATATTATACATGTTTCAGGGCTGATCTCTCGAAACATCCCACCCTCGCCTTCTCCCACAGAGTCCAAAAGTCTATTCTGTTCATGTGTCTTTTTTTCTGTTTTGCATATAGGATTATCATTACCATCTTTCTAAATTCCATATATATGTGTTAGTATACTGTAATGGTCTTTATCTTTCTGGCTTATTTCACTCTGTATAATGGGTTCCAGCAGATGAATGGATAAGGACGGTGTGGTACATATACACCATGGAATATTACTCAGCCATTAAAAGGAATTAATTTGAATCAGTTCTAATGAGATGTGGGTCCTTTTTATTGTGGAGGTTTCTCCCAGTGGGTGGGGCTGGATGTTTGGCTTGTTGAGGTTTGCTGGTTAGGGAAGCTTGTGTTGGTGTTCTGGTGGGTGAAGCTGGATTTCTTCTCTCTGGAGTGCAATGGAATGTCCAGTAGTGAGTTTTGAGATGGGTCTATGGGTTTGGTGTGGCTTTGGGCAGCCTGTATATTGATGCTCAGGACTATGTTCCTGCATTGCTGGAGAATTTGCTTGGTATGTCTTGCTCTGGAACTTATTGGCTCTTTGTTGGTGGTTGGTTTCAGTGTAAGTATGGAGGCTTTTCTATGATCTATTATTAATTAATGTTCCCTGTAGTCCGGAGTTCTCTGGTGTTCTCAGGTTTGGGGCTTAAGCTTCTTGACTCTGATTTCAGTCTTATCCTTCCAGTAGTCTCAAGACTTCCCCATTCATTCAGGATTTCTTTTGAAGACAATGGGCTGCTTTTCTGGGTGTCTGATGTTCTCTGCTAGTGACCAGAAGTTGTTTTGTGGAGTTTGCTCAGCATTTAAATGAACTTTCAATGAATTTGTGGGGGAGAAAGTGGTCTCCCCATCCTATTCCTCCGTCATCTTAGTTCCCTCCCCAATGTCTCTGTTTTTGAATATGCTGTCTAGGTTGGTCGTAAGTTTTCCTCCAAGGAGCAAGTGTCTTTTAATTTCATGGCTGCAGTCACCATCTGCAGTGAATTTGGAAACCAACAAAAAATAAAGTCTCTCACAGTTTCCACTTTTTCCCTATCTATTTGCCCTGCAATGATGGGAACAAATGCCATGAGTGCTGAGTTTTAAGCCAAAATTTTCACTCTCCTCTTTCACTATCACCAAGAGGCTATTTAGTTGTTCTTCACATTCTGATTTAAGGCTGGTGTCATCTGTATATCTGAAATCATTGATGTTTCTCCAAGCAATCTTGATTCCAGCTTGTGCTTAGTCCAGCCTAGAGTTTCTATGTTGTACTCTGCATATGAGTCAAATAAGTCGGGTATAATATACAAAATTTGACATACACCTTTCCCTATTTGGGACCAGTCTGTTGCTCCATATCAAGGAGACAGTCACTTTCTAGGCAGGTTGATAAGGATTCCAGGGGTCCTCAAGGAAAGAGGGGTCGGGGATTCTCAAGGAGGAAGAAAGGACAGACATCCCCCCCCCACCTACATTCCTTAGGATTATATAACAATAATGTATCCTGCTTGAGGGCAGTCTCTGGAAAAAACCTTCTGGCTAATTCTGTTATCTTAAAATGTAAATTGTTGGAGTAGGTCCAGTGAGATCTTTACAATCTACAGACATTCTTTTGGTTCATTGTAATACTAAATTACAATGAGTGTATAACTCCATTGCTAACACTAAACAGGGAGCCTCTTTCTGCCCTCTTCTGATGTTTATGTCAGAAGCTTTCTCTATCCCTGCTATACTTAATAAAATTCTATTGCACAAAAGCTCTGAACGATGAAGCCTCGTCTTTTGCTCCAGATTGAATTCTTCTCCTCTGGTGGACACAAATCTCGGCGTCTTTTCATGGTTCAACAACAACCTTTCATCCAGTTCTAACTGTTTCTTCCTGACATGCATACAGATTTCCCAGGAGTCAGGACAGGTGGTGTGGTATTCCCATCTCTTGAAGAATTTCCTTCAGTTTGTTGTGATCCATACAGTCAGAATCTTTGACATAGTCAATAAAGCAGAAGGACATGTATTTCTGGAACACTCTTGCCTTATCAATGATTTTATGGATGTTGACAACTTGATATCTGATTCCTCTGCCTTTCCTAAATCCAGCTTGAACATCTGGAAGTTCACAGTTCACGTACTATTGAAGGGTAGTTTGGAGAATTTTGAACATGAGTTTGCTAGAATGTGAGATGAAGGCAATTGTGCGATAGTTTGAACATTCTTTGGCTTTGCCTTTATTGGGGAATGGAATGAAAACTGGCCTTTTCCAGTCTTGTGCCCCCTGCTAGTTTTCCAAATTTGCTGGCATCCTGAGTGCAGCACTTTGACAGCATTTTTTTTTTTTTTTTAGGATTTGCAAAAGCTCAACTGGAATTTCAACACTTCCACGAGCTTTGTTCTTAGTGAATCTCCCTAAGGACCCTTGACTTCAGCAGCCATATTTCTTCATATTTCTAGCAGCATACTAGAGTATGCATTTATTTTCTTCAACTGTACATTGCTGTAATTTGACTGCAACCAGACACTGCATGGCTTTTTCATGGACCTGATGCTTTTAGATACACACTCAGCCTCTCTTCCAATCAGCACCAAGCTGTACTTCATACTTCATACAGGTATAATGACTACCAGTGTGGCTAGTTCTTATTGTTCCTGTTGCAAACCATGTTCAGGAGGGTTAGGTGGTAAGAATTCCTACTCAGCAATTTGTTCTGCATGTTAATGCTTTCTGTGCCCTTTGAGACTTTTGAAAACCTAATCTCTAGAATACCTTGTTGATATCATAAACAGTGAAATAGTTGACTTATTCCTGGAGTCCTGAGGGAAAATCAGTGCCACTAGCTCATGGCCATGTTTACTCCAAATACCAGGGCAACACAGGATCTGAGGCTCATTTGAGTTACTAGGAATTCCAGGAGATGAGATGCAGAAAAAGAAAAAGGAAACAAAATAAACAACAGCAACAGAAACACTGAAAACCTAGAAAATTAAAAAAAAAAATCTTAAACCTAGATTTATGGTCTTCTCTGGACTCTATGCAATCTACCTACCTATTTCTACTGCTTTAGGTGTTGGATGGCAATAAAGAATGGATCTTCTGTTGTTGTATGGTTTAAAAAAATGGATCTCACTGAACTGTGTGAGATAGTTCAGATTTCTAGATGCTTACCTTTTTCTTCAACTTGTCTTTTGTTGATTCATCCCAGTCCACAATATTATAAATCTTCCTCATTCACAAGCAAAACTTTTGAATTTCAAAATGACATTCTGGAGCAAAGAGCTTGTACAGTTTGCTTTGCCTTGAAAAAGATGCAAGAAAATACATGGGTTATGCTTTTCTTCAGGTGTACACATCTAACTTAATGGAGTAGCAAATGACAAACCACTCCAGTTTCCTTGCCTGAAAAATCCCTTGGACAGAGAAGCCAGACCCTCTGTAGTCTTTGGGATTGCCTAACGTTGACAAGACTGAGAACACATAAGCACATCTAACTCTTGGTCAGATTTAAAAATCTTCTCTTTTATTTCCGGTAGGATTTCCTGTAGTTGAAACTGAAGGGCTAATCATTTTTCTAAATTAACGCTATGCCTCTTTTTAGACTATTGTCTGATTATTCCCCTTCAGACAATAAAAAAAAAAAAAAAAAAAAAAAGCTTTTCCTTTGAGAAGAGTGGTGTCATTCTTTACTCCATTCATGTTTTGAAACTTATTTCCAGTTACCTGAAATCAGGATTTCTATCTTGTCTTGGCTTTAGGGGATTTGGTCCACTAGGATATGGATATTTCCTTTACGATTTGGGAATAATAACCTCTAATTTAACTTTTCCCTTGTCTAGAGCAATAAGGAGTGCAATGGAAAGATCTGCGACTGAGAGGAAATTATACCTTCAGGACACACATATATCTCCTCCATATATATATATATATATATATATATATATATATGTTCTTCTTCCTTAGAAGCTTCTTGTTTTATGACATGATCAGCTCTGTCAAAGAACTAGAGAACCCCAAGAACTTTCTCCTATGTGTCCATGGCTCTTCTTCCTCTCTTTGAAATGCAGCCATGCCTAATAAAATATAACAAGTAAAAGAGATTTTGTATTCCATTGTATTCCTCAATTCTTTCCATAACAAGCATGTTAATCATCTTCACATTTATTTCTACAAAGCTACCAGTCCTTCCCCAAGAATGTATCAGGAAGAATGAGTGTCCCTTTTCTGAAGGAGTTCTAGGGCATTAGTGAAATTTTTCCAGGATCCTACCATATTTGCTTATTTCATACTTTAATAGATTGATAGAAATCCTGAGGATGGTGACAAAGTTCTTCATGAGAACTGCATAAGATGTACTAATGGAGGTACCTGGGTGCTCAGGGGAAGATGGAGATGCCATTGGGAAGATGAAAGGATAGCCTCCACAGTGACATACCTGAAGGTGTCAGAAGCAAGGCGCTAGACTTCTGATCACTATAGTAAAACAAAACAGGGTGTCCATAGAAAACATATGTAATCCTATCATGGGGCTAAGGAAGAAGTTGAAATGTGTGGTTTAGCTACAAGATTAAGCTGGATCATCACCTGGAGGCTGTGTAGTCAATGAATCAGAGCTAGCTGGAAGGGAAAGGGACTTATTGATATCCATGACAAATTAACCATTTACAGACTTTTTTGATTTCTCATCAAAGCTTCCTCCACACTACTATGTCAGTCATCCATCTCATGGCCTACTTTCCCATGGCCATTTGTACTTCCCATACTCCTCAGAAAATCGTTTTATCTGTGCTTTTGAATTGTATTTGCCCTTACATTTACTGTAGGGTCTCTGGTATGTCAGGAGGAGTTACTAAAAAGTGGGCCATCTTTAGTGGCAGGAAATCATTTAGCACAATTGGTACACTGGAAAAGCAATAGAAAATTCCTGATGCAAGGATGTGACTTCTAAGTTAGTGCTACCTTCCTTTTGTATAAGTAGAGAAATATTCTAAGAGAAAGAAAGTAAAACCCTAGATATTTAACCACATATGATCTCATAATAGAAATATGTCTAAGAGTACAGTCTATATATTGATGAGTCCTGGCTCCAGCTCTATTAAGTATGCTGTGTTGTAACAAGTTTGAAGGAACAAGTCTCCTGCAAGTCCCACCACCCCTCCACAATAATATCTCCTGTATTTCCGTACAGTGGCACTGCATTTGGTCTCGTCTAGTATGCCAAGGCATTAGGATTGTAAAAGTTCATTGAGGCAAGAGACCACATTAGCTTATTCAATTTTGAAATATGGCCAACACCTATAGCCAGGTCTGGAGCACTCCCCACAATCCCAAACTTCCAGATTCTATCTCTGAAATATGTCCATCATTCTCCTCACCATCTCCCTCCACCTTACCACCTACCTGTAGCATACCCTGTCCCTTGCCCTGGAAAGAGTCTTTGTTCTTGCACTCTTCATCACCTTCCACCAAAGACTGTCCATTGTTCATAGTTTGAACTCTCTGCTGATTGAATGGATACATTTGAAGAATTGAATTTAGGGGCTGCAGACAGCCTTCAATGAAGCTTCTTAAGCTCCATAGAGGGAATCTGGACTGCCTTGTGTCTAAATTGAATGTTATTAGCAGTTTAAGTCCTGTCACCTGGGCTATTGGCAAGATGAACATTCTCTCTCTGAAACTGCACAAAGGAGTTTTAGATGACTTTGCTTTCAATGTACATTTCTTCAACAGTGTCCTCTACCTGGAAGCAACTGATGTTTGAATATTCCAAATATTCTCAGTTGAACCTGTGTTAAACCTGTTGTGCTGCAGTTCAGAATCTGTCTGTTAGGCCTGGCTAAGAAGAAAGTTTAATTGGTCTTCATGGTATGATTTCTGGACTAAAGTCCAGACTTAAAGTTTACACTCTATTAATAATTGTGATGTGTCCCTGGTATGGCTGTAAATGCTAACAGTGAGATATCCTGGAGCTGTGATTTTTGCTGGTCATAATGGCCCTTCTTGGGGTTGAGGACCATGTACATCTCCATGGGTCAAAGCCATTCAGTTTGGACGGGATGGTATTTTTTTTTTTCCTCCAGTTATATAGTTTGGAGGCTAAAATGGTGGTCTCTTGGTCTGCTCAGAAGTCCAGAGGACCGGTGACACAAGTGGTGGCCATAGACTATAAATTATTCCATTCTTCTTGAGAACGTGTCACAAATACACCTGGAAAACTTTTGGGAGGAAAGGCTTAGGTGGTTCCAGCATGTTGGAGGATTTGTGATCCTGTCCCTAGGTGGCCACATGGCTATTTCAGCCTAGTGTGTTGCTTAGGAATGGTTTATTGAGGCATGATTGCCCTGACATCCCAACTTTGTAGCATCACTAAAGCAATAGGCAGCAATGCTTTGGTCACTACCCTTTTCCTCCTATGGATTTCAAAAGAGATCTGTGAGAAAGATCAATGGAGAATACTGTATGTTTTGGATAAGGTCATGCTGCCTTCCTGGTGTGCTTCTTTTCTTCTATCACTTTCTGCAAACTATCCTCCTTCTTCTATTTCCTAGGTCAGTTTTACCCATGAAATCAGAATATGTTCTTGTGAAGCTGAATCTCTAAAGAAAGGGTGAAAATTCTTAGGGAGCTTTAGGAATCTGTGAGGATTTTCAGTTGTCAGGAAAGAGAGTTCTTTACCAGTTTCATTTCCTTGATAACCTAGATAAGAAAAGGAGGCCTCTTTTGGGACTGAAAACCTCTTTTCAACAGAAAGTGGGTATATTGCTTTGCTAGGTTTGCCATAACAGGTGGCTTCAAAAAATGTACTCTTAAACTTCTGGGAATCAGGTGTGTAATCAAAGAGTCTGCAGCATTATGTTCTACTGAGGCTTCTTTTGGATTATGACTGGTCATCATTTGGCTACATCTTCACAAAGTAATGTCTCTGTGTTTTCTCATTTGATCTCCTTTTCTTAAAAAGAACCTGTCCTGTTGACATAGCTTCCTGTTTAGAGGCTCTATTTCCAAATAGTGTCTGAAACAGATTGTACTTTAGTCATATTTTGACTACATACAAAATTCAGAGAGTCAGGGCTTCCACATACACATTTTAATAGGATGGATTGTAGCTCATATTATTGATTTTCTTCTTTCCACTTGGTGCTGCTATATATTCATCTGTCTTCCAGAGTTCACCCTACTAATCAGGTCTTCCTCATCCAGAAAGTACCGGTTAAGAAAAATGGTGAGTCATTCTGGAGTAATACAGATGAAAACAAAATTGAAAATTTCACAAAGACATAAAGAAAGCAAATCATTTACATTATTTGGTAAATATTAAAGCATAATGTGAAGCACATGATAAACTACAAAAAAGTTACTATATATATATATATATATATATATATATATATATATATATATAGCATATGTATATGCTAGCTAATGAGTTCATAACTAATTTTCAAAATAATAAATGGTCCTCAGATAGACCTGATGACAACACTTCTAACAACTATTTTGCCTTAAATTCAATTGGTAATAAGTGTAGCTATCAGTTTTTGCTAAATTGATTTTCAAAGAAAGTGATAAACTTCTCATACTTTTATGAGAGAATGTGGTTTTTGAATGAGGCATTCTCTCATACACAAAATTGAGAGATCAGATACCACTTTAATGAATACCCATGTACCCAAGATATTCAGTCCAAGCAATATGAAAAGAGTGGATTTTAAAGCTGAGAGGTTTGTATTGCAGGACTGTGCAAGGATATGTGTGGCTTATGCCTTTTAATATTCCAAACTCCCCCAAAGCTTTCAGCAGCACTACATATCGGAAAGGCAAGGGAATGGGTGTGGCAGCAAACATCTTGCTGTCACACCCTTGTTCTTGAGGTAGGGCCATGATCAGGTCACTGTTTTCCTGTAGAGAACTATGGAAACAAATATCATTCCATATTCTGAACAGAAAGGTCTGAAGTTTGACTTTCTCCCTTCAAGGTCCTGGCTGGGAGGAGGGTTTTCCTGTACAGCCTGCTTATCATGTCTGGGAGCCTTCTAGCACCCAGCATGCAGTCTTAGTCCTCTGATAAGTGCCCTGTCCCAGCAGAAAAAGCAGTTCTCAGTTCTCTGTTCATTGGTGTTACCAGGATCCCCATACCCTGTCCAGTCATCTTCAAAGAGGGAGCCAGGTGTCCAGCACACAGCTGGCTCTCAGCCTCCTCAGTCCACTAAATGGGGGGCTGGGTCTTGTAGACTGTGATCCTTGTAGATGGCTAGAACTATAATTCAAGGGTGGTGGGGGTTGTATGTTGCTCTGAATCTTGGGCCAGGCCAGTGAGCGGAGTGAGTGGTTCTAGTAAGGACTGTTGGCCTTTTTAGCCTTCCTTAAGCTCTGAAGCCCTGGACAAAATTTGCAACATGATTTTATCTACACTCTGCTAAGGGTCTGGCTGTTGATGGAACTGCTTTGTGATGGCTTTTGACATACACCAACCTTGAAGAGCTATAGGTACACATGTGTCCCTCCTATCCTCAAGCCCCTCCCAAATCTTCCCCTATCTTTTTCTTCTGGAACATCTGGAATATTCAAGGGCACTCGTTTTCGATATGAAATCCTGAATGATGATTTTTTACATGAGTTATGGACTGCTGTATATTTCACATGTGAAAACATGGGTGCAGATTTTTGTACGTGAAATATGAAATCTAATGTTTCATGTTCAATAATCTCCCTGTATATTTTTCTTCATGATATATAGAATCTTGGATATTTTCCATATGGATATCTGTGCACACTTTTTCCTACATGAATGTGAATTTCTGTGTATTTTACATATGCAAATTTGAGCATACGTTTTCCTGCTTGAAGTATAAAACTTTATGCATTTCTTATTTGACAGTCTCAAAGGAAGAGGGGAGGAGAGTTTGAGATGTATGGAGAGAGTAAGATGGATTTAAATTACTATATGTAAATGAGATAGCCAATGGGAACTTTCTATATGCCTCAGGGAACTCAAACAGGAGCTCTCTGTCAATCTAGGTGGGGGGAGAGAGATGTGATATATCTATACCTACAGCTGACTCAGTTTGAAGTTTGATAGAACACAACAAAATTCTGTAAAGCAATTATCCTTCAATTATAAAATGAATAAATTCATAAAAAATATTTTCTACCATGAAGTATATAACTATCGGTTGTTCTTATATGGAAATCTGGGGGCAAATTTTAATGCATGAAATACCAAATCTGTACATTTTGCACACAAATTTCAAGATACAGATTATCCTACATGAAATTTGGTATTTTTTATATTTCACATAAAAAATTCTGGGCATAGATTTCCTTAAGTATGGAATACTCTATATTTCACACAGGAAAATATGGGTGTCATTATTTCCACATTACATAAGTAATTTTTGATATTTCATGCTTGAAACTAGAGGCACAGATTTTCCGCATACAGTATGGTTCACATTGTATGAAATTCTGGGAAAATATTTTCCTACATTCACTTCTGAGTTATTTATGTTACATCTATGAATATATGTGTGCACATTTTCCTACATGATAGATCAATAGAGAATTTGGACATTCATCATCCAATATTAATTATTATATAATTAATAATTCACAGATAAAAATATACACACAGTTTTGTATGAATACATTCTCCAATGTGAAATAACATTTTGTTATGCTTCATGTGTGCATATTACCAAAATGAAATATGGAATTATGTGTATTTTTACAGATAATTTGAGGGCCTGTTTTTCTGCTATATTGATGTATGAAGTTTTCTGTATTTCACATGCAAAGGTCTTAATGAAGATTTTCTATACAAAATATGTAATTTTCCATGTTTCATGTATAGTAATCAGGGAACAAATATTCCTACATGAAACATGAGCTGTCTGTATTTCACATATGAAAGTACAGGTGCCAATTTTCCAACTTGAAATATTACATACTCTATATTTCACATTTGAAATCTGTCCACCCATTTTCTACATGAAATATGAAATACTCTATATAGTACATTTGAAAATATCTGCTCCAGTTTTCCTATGCAAAGTAATGAGTATTATGTACATCATGTACGAAGAACTGGGTGCTAACTTCTCCACATGACATCTGGATATTTTGTATATTTCAGATACCAAAATCTGTACCGATTTTACTACCTAAAACATGGAATTCTGTGTATTTCAAATATGAATTCCGGGTGATAGTTTTATTCAATTAAAGATCAAATGGACATGGCTAGGGCAGGACCCAAGATTTGGAAGAGGCCAAGGTTCTTTGAAAAAGGGCACAGACTGGCAGGCAGCACAGAGTCTGCTGCCCTAGAGACTTTTCCCACACATGTGAGAAGGTGATAGGGGAAGGTGCTGCGCTAGTGCTGCCTAGGATCATCCCATCAGCCAGTACACACCCTCCCTGAGTGTGGTGCACATTGGCACCATGTGAGAGAAAAAAAATGGCTAATGTAGACTCTCAGCATGAGACTCCATGTATCCTAGGAGATGGGATGTGAGTATTGTATCAGTGCGGGCACTTCCAGACCTCCAAACAGTGCAGAAAAGTGAGGAAAGCATAGGAGTTGGATGTATGTGTGCGTGCCTCTGCCAAATTTTTGCCTGTGAGGGAGGGAACAGGGAGGAAGCAAGGGTGGGGGACACTTTGCATGCCAGGACACTGGGTCAGTTAGAGACAGCGATGACCCTGGGGTTGTTTCAGAGTCGACTGCTTTTCAGGCTCCAGGGACTAGGAAGTAGCTGCCCTGCCTATTATTACCCTACATGCGCCAGATATTCTGCCTTGAATTTCTTCCATTCTCTGAGGCCTTGATCTTGACTGTGGAGGGCAGTAGAATAAAGGTGTGTGTCTACAACTGACAGAGTATTCTGACACTGGAGAAGAATCTCTGAATTTTGTCATGGTGATCCTGAGGGAAATCGACACTATGAGACTCTTACAGAGTCCCTTGATTTTAAGTGGGCATCTTGGATGTCTCCTGGGCCAACCTTTAACTGGGGTCCATGGATTGTGGGTTCTGTATCCTGGCAGGGATGCCTGAGCTATAGGCCAATCTACCACACCATAGAGACAGCAGCATAAAGAGAGCCTTGGCATTTAGCATATCCACCCTGGGCTGGAATCAAGCCCTTTTGGAGCATTTGGCAGGGAAATGCTGCTTTCCGTACAAGGGAGGCATGAGCTGTGGTTCCCGGGTAGGCAGGATTACCAGAGTGTCATCTACTGTGGGGCTCCATGTGTGTGGGTTAGTTAAGTATAGGGCCTATGGAAATGGAATCCCCCTTCCCTTCTTGACCTCACATTCAGTGCCTTCTTTCAGGAGAAACTCTTTGGATCCATGCATAACTTCTCAGGATACTGTATCAGACACAGGCCTGTCACACTCTCTTTGGTGATTTGGATGATCAAGTATCTATTTGGCCTTGACATAGGAGATAAATCTCAGGGGAAATGAAAACAGTTACAAATAGAAAATTTCCCTTAGGATGAACAAGAGAACATGGGTCAGAAGGTCATGGGTCCAATACGGGGGTGGGGATGGGTTGCTGAGCCTGTGATGGGCACAAAATGTACAAGGAATGATCTTGAGAGATGCTGACCCAGAAAGTGGTGCTACAAGTCAAGAGCACAAAGCCCTTTGTTATTTCTGTGTGGCTCCTAGGAAGAAAGCACAGGGGACGGAATCATGCTAACGTGTTTGGCACTCTGAACCGGTCCAAGGCAATGGTACAATACAGAAAGCAGGTGCACATCACTCAGCTGTCCTCAGTAAGTACTTCCAACCCTTCCCATGTCTTTTCAGGACAGTCCCCATCATGAGCAAATCCCAAGGTTTTCCAGCATTCCACGATAATTGTAAAGTAGAAGACACTGACTTTATCAACAGAGTGACAGGAAATAATGAAAAGAAAGAAAGGAAGAAAGAAAAAAGAATAGAGAGGTGCTTAACAAAGCCTATTATGCTGGACAAGTATACCTTTGGTTCTGCATATGTACAAGATTTCTTTCAGAATTCTATGTGTGTGTGTGTGTATGTGCACCCAGCAGCACAAATGTGTGTGTGAGCTCTAGGATCTGGCCTGGATGGGAATGGAAGAATGGATATGGAAAATGTGAAAGAGCCTGTGTAAACCGCATAGACCATGGGGTAGCAGAAGCGCTAACACTAGGGTAACAAGCCCAAGGAAGTTACCAAAGGAGCAAGGTGTAAGTGAAAACATGCTGCTCCAACGTGGATTCATGGGTAGAAAGAAGAGGCAGGGAGGAAGCATTTGGGTTTATGCTTGCCTCATGGAAGACATAAAGGAACTGGGAATCAGAATGAGCATTATTCTCAGGCACGTTAGAGAGGGTATGCACAGACCTTTGGACACCTTCTTGGACAGTCCTCAAGTGCAGGAGCATTCTTTCCCCTACATGACTAGCACATGAGCAGACATTTCCTCTTCTGTAAGGTTTGGGAGAGACTGATGACACTGTAGTAGCAGCTGCTATGTGAAGAGACTGCCAGTTTGAAACATCATTCTTTATTTATTTATTTTTTTTTTTAAAATTTTTTTATTAGTTGGAGGCTAATTACTTCACAACATTTCAGTGGGTTTTGTCATACATTGATATGAATCAGCCATAGATTTACACTTATTCCCCATCCCGATCCCCCCTCCCACCTCCCTCTTCACCCGACTCCTCTGGGTCTTCCCAGTGTACCAGGCCCGAGCACTTGTCTCATGCATCCCACCTGGGCTGGTGATCTGTTTCACCATAGATAGTATAGACTGCTGTTCTTTTGACATCTCCACCTCACTTCTCCCACAGATTCAAAAGTCTGTTCTGTTTTCTGTGTCTCTTTTTCTGTTTTGCATATAGGGTTATCATTACCATGCCTTTTAATTCCATAATTTGTTAGTATGCTGTAATGTTCTTTATCTTTCTGGCTTCTTCACTCTGTATATGGGGCTCCAGTTTCATCCATCTCATTAGGACTGATTCAAATGAATTCTTTTTCTGACAGCTGAGTAATATTCCATGGTGTATAGTGTAGCCAGCTTCCTTATCCTTCATCCTGCTGATAGGCATCTAGGTTGGTTCCATGATCCTGGTATATAAACAAGTGCTGTCAATGAAACATTGGGGTGCTACGTGTCTCTTTCAGATTTGGTTTCTCAGTGGTGTATGCCTCAAGTGGGATTGCTGGGTGCATAATGGGCAGTTATTATTCCAGTTTTTAAGGCATCTCCACACTGTTTCCATAGTGGCTGTCTAGTTTAGCATTCCCCACAACAGTGTAAGAGGGTTCCCTTTTCTCCACACCCTCTCCAGCATTTATTGCTTGTAGACTTTTGGATAGCAGCCATCCTGACTGGCGTGTAATGGTACCTCATTGTGGTTTTGATTTGCATTTCTCTGATAATGAGTGATGTTGAGCATCTTTTCATGTGTTTGTTAGCCATCTGTATGTCTTCTTTGGAGAAATGTCTGTTTAGTTCTTTGGCCCATTTTTTGATTGGGTCATTTATTTTTCTGGAATTGAGCTGCAGGAGTTGCTTGTATATTTTTGAGATTAATCCTTTGTCTGTTGCTTCATTTGCTATTATTTTCTCCCAATCTGAGGGCTGTCTTTTCACCTTACTTATAGTTTCCTTTGTAGTGCAAAAGCTTTTAAGTTTCATTAGGTCCCATTTGTTTAGTTTTGCTTTTATTTCCAATATTCTGGGAGGTGGGTCATAGAGGATCTTGCTGTGATTTATGTCGGAGAGTGTTTTGCCTATGTTCTCCTCTAGGAGTTTTATAGTTTCTGGTCTTACATTTAGATCTTTAATCCATTTTGAGTTTATTTTTGTGTATGGTGTTAGAAAGTGTTCTAGTTTCATTCTTTTACAAGTGGTTGACCAGTTTTCCCAGCACCACTTGTTAAAGAGGTTGTCTTTTTTCCATTGTATATCCTTGCCTCCTTTGTCAAAGATAAGGTGTCCATAGGTTCGTGGATTTATCTCTGGGCTTTCTATTCTGTTCCATTGATCTATATTTCTGTCTTTGTGCCAGTACCATACTGTCTTGATGACTGTGGCTTTGTAGTAGAGTCTGAAGTCAGGCAGGTTGATTCCTCCAGTTCCATTCTTCTTTCTCAAGGATTACTTTGGCTATTCGAGGTTTTTTGTATTTCCATACAAATTGTGAAATTCTTTGGTCTAGTTCTGTGAAAAATACCGTTGGTAGCTTGATAGGGATTGCATTGAATCTATAGATTGCTTTGGGTAGAATAGCCATTTTGACAATATTGATTCTTCCAATCCATGAACACGGTATGTTTCTCCATCTGTTTGTGTCCTCTTTGATTTCTTTCATCAGTGTTTTATAGTTTTCTATGTATAGGTCTTTTGTTTCTTTAGGTAGATATACTCCTAAGTATTTTATTCTTTTGAAACATCATTCTTTAAACTCTTCACAGAATGCTTGGATATCAGGTCTCTGGAAAGGATGGCTTCAGTTGATCCTTTCACTACTCCTGGACCCACAGGGTTGGGGTTACAGTGTAGGCTGGAATGTGTTCTCACCTGGAGGCTGGAAGAAAACAGAACCACTTTACAAGGTCCTCTGTAGAGTCAATGGCAGCCTTCAATTCTTCTGGCACCAGTGAGTTACAGCCTTTATTGGGATGATGTCCCTTCACTTATCTCTGTTTAGTGATGCTTCATCTTTGAGAGAACTCCATTTCTTAGAATTCCATTTCTAAACAGAATTCTCTGTGGGTCACATACTGGCTTGTGTGCAAACTTTTTCTACATGAAGCATAGAACTGAATAATTTACATATGACCATATGCATGTCAATTTCCTCTGTGAAATATGAAATTCTCTATATTTCACCTGTGAAAATGACAGCACAAACTTTCCAAAACAGAATTGGAATTCTCTGCATTTCATATGAAAATCTGTGTGCATGAGATTGGATTACCAATGTTGTTTTACATATATGAACAACTAGGTGTTCCCTTTTCTCCATGAAATATGGAATTCTGCATATTTCCCTTATAAACATCTGGCCATTGATTTTAACACAAAAAAGAAGGAATTTTGATTTTTTCACATATGTAATTTTGGGCACTGTTTTCCTCTATTAAATATAGAATATCTATATTTCACATGTGAAAATCTAGGCAGAGATTTAACCCATCAAATAATGAATTCCCTGTATTTCATTCAGGAAAATGTGGGTCATGATTTTCATACATAAAATATTAACTTTTCTGTATTTCACCAGGGAAAATCCCTATGTGAAATACAGATTTCTCTGTTTGACCTTTGAAACTCTAGGCACGTAGCTTTCTTCCAAGAAACAGGAAATTATTACATTTCATTGAATATCTGGAAGTCAATTTTACATCTTGAAATATGGTATTCAGATATCTGAAATAGCAAAATCACAGCCACCATTCCTAAATGAAATATAAATGCTCTATATTTCACATATGAAAATCTAAGTGCCAAGTCCATTGGAAAGTTGGAATTCTGTGTATTTCAAATTTGAAATTCAGGAAGGTGATATTTCTTATTGCAAATATGGAATTCCCTAATTTCATGTGAAAATCTGGGTGTATATTTTCCTAGACGAAGAATGGAAGTCTCTGTATTTCAATTCTCTGCCATCAAAGTGACCAGATAACTTGAATAGTTTTAAGAAAACCTATAATATTTTCTAAAATTAACACCAAAAGAGATGTCCTTTTCATCCTAGCTGACTGGAATATAACAGCAGGAAGTCAAGAGATACCTGGAGTAACAGGCAAGTTTGGACATGGGGTACAAAATGATGCAGGACAAAGGCTAAAAAGCAGAGTTTTACAAGTAATCCCCGTCATTTCAGGATGGGGATTACTTGTAAACCCATCATGTCAATGTATGACAAAAACCACTACAATATTGTAAAGTAATTAGCCTCCAACTAATAAAAATAAATGAAAAAAAAAAAAGCGCAGAGTTTTAGCAAACAGAAGGCTAAAAATGGAAGCAGCAACAGATAGTTTTCTTGGGCTCCAAAATCACTGCGGATGCTGATTATAGCTGTGAAAGGAGAAGACTCTTGCTCCTGGGAAGAAAAGGTATGATAAACCTAGACACAGTGTGCTGAAAGGCAGAGATGTCACTTTGCCAACAGAAGTCCGTATAGGCAAAGCTAGTTTTCCCCCCCCCGCCCCATTGGATGTATATGGATGTCCACCTTAGGTGGCCCTACATGGCATGGCTCAGTTTCATTGAGTTAGACAAAGTTGTGGTCCATGTGATTCAATTGGTTACTTTTCTGTCATTGTAGTTTCAGTCTGTCTGCCCTCTGATGTCCTCTCTCAGCACGTACCATCTTACTGGGATTTCTTTTACCTTGGATGTGGGTATCTCCTTTCACTCTCTGGCAACTACAGCATTGAGCAGCTGCTGCTCGCTGCACCAGTGAATTTGCTAAACTCAGCAGCAGTGGCCACAAGGCTTGAAAAGGTCAGTTTTCATTCAAATCCCAATGAAAGGCAATGACAAAGAATGTTTAAATTTCTACACAATTGCACTCATCTCACACGCTAGTAAAATAACACTCAAAATTCTCCAGACCAGGATTCAGCAATACCTGAACCATGAACTTATAGATGTTCAAGCCGGTTTTAGAAAAGGCAGAGGAATGAGGGGTCAAATTTCCAGCATCCACCGGATCATTGAAAATCCAAGAGAATTCCAGAAAAAAAAATCTACTTCTTCTTTATTGACTATGCCAAAAAACTTGACTGTAGAAAATTCTGAGATATGAATACCAGATCACCTGACCTGCCTCTTGAGAAATCTGTATGCAGGTCAGGAAGCAACAGTTAGAAGAAGACATCGAACAACAGACTGGTGAAAAGGAGCACATCAAGGCTGTATATTGTCATCCTCCTTATTTACCTTATATGCAGAGGGCATCATGAGCCATGCTGTCCTGGATGAAACACAAGCTGGAGTCAAGCTTGCTTAGAGAATTATCAGTAACCTCAGATATACAGATAACACCACCTTTATGGCAGAAAGTGAAGAAGTAAAGAGCCTCTTGATAAAAGTGAAAGAAGAGAGTGAAGATGTGAGCTTGAAACTCAACATTCAGAAAACTAAGATCATCACTTCATGGGAAATAGATGGGGAAACTAGAAACAGTGGCAGACTTTATATTTTTGGGCTCCAAAATCACTGCAAATGGTGACTGCAGCCATGAAATTAAAAGACACGTACTCCTTGGAAAGAAAGTTATGACCAACATAAACAGCATATTAAAAAGCATATTTTGCCAAAAAATGTCTGTCTAGTAAAGAATATGGTTTTTCTACTAAGCTTGTACAGATGTGAGATTTGGACTATAAAGAAAGCTGAGCACTGAAGAATTGATGCTTTCAAACTGTGGTGTTGGAGAAGACTCTAGAGAGTCCCTTGGAATGCAACCGGATCCAACCAGCCCATCCTAAAGGAGATCAACACTGAGAGTTCATTGGAAGGACTAATGTTGAAGCTGAAACTCCAATACTTTGGCCACATGATGTGAAGAACTGACTCATTTGAAATCACCCTGATGCTGAGAAAGAAAGAATGAGAGCAGGGGGAGAAGGGTATGGCAGAGGACAGGAAGGTTGGAAGGCATCACAGACTCATAGACATGAGTCTGTGTAACCTCTGGGAGTTGGTGATGGACAGGGAGTCCTGGCATGCTGCCATCCATGGGGTCCCAAAAAGTTGGACACAACTCAGCAACTGAACTGAACTGATTAATAATGTGAGAGTCCAACTATAAGCAAGGTTGAGTGACAAAGAACTGAGGGTTTGGAACTGTTTTGCTGAAAGTGAGTCTTGAGTGTCTCTTGGACAACCAGGAGATCAACCCAGTCAATCCTAAAGAAACTAACCCTAAATATTCATTAGAAGGACTGATGCTGAAGCTCCAATATGTTGGCTACCTGATGTAAAGGACTCATGGGAAAAGATTGAGACTCTGCCTTGTCATAAAATATTGTTGGCTCTGATATGGGAAAGACTGAGGGCAGGAGAAAAAGTGGGAAACAGAAGTTGAGATGGTTGGACATGCTGGAATCAGAAGACTCAACAAATATATGAGTCTGAGCAAAGTGTTGGAGACACTTTGGGTAGGGAAGGTTAGGGAAGCCTGGAGTGCTGCTGTCCATGGTATTGCAGAGTTGGACATAGCTGAGCAACTGAAAAGCAGCAACAAGTCTGTATCACGTCAATCAGGAGGAGATATTCCAACTTGAAATACGGAATTCTCTGTATCTCCAAAGGAAAATTAGACTCTGCTTTTTGAAATATGGACATCTCTCTATTTCATTTATGAATGTCTGGATGCCAATTTTACTTCTTAAACTAGGAGAGTTTGAATATTTCAGGAAACAAATTTTAATAAAACTGCTTATACATAATAAGGAATATTGTATATTTCAAATATAAAAATGTGGGCATACATGTCCTTATGTGAAATATTTCACATGTGATAATGGGCTCAAAATTGAATTTTCTCTTTCTTGTTTTAAAGTCTGACACCAGATAGTCCCTCAGCTAAGATGAAATTCTCAGTTTCATATCTAAAAATCTAGGTGCAGATTTTAGAACATGAAATATGAAATTCCCTATAATTCGCATATGAAAACCCGGGAACAGATTTTCTGACTTGAGATATGGAATACATGGTATATCACATAGGAAAAGATTTTTCTTCATGAAATATGCAATTCCTTATATTACAGTTATGAAACTCTGAATGCAGATTTGTATGCAGGAAATATGAAAATCTCTATTTTACATATCAAAACACAGTCACAGGTTTTCAACATGAGTAGTGGATTTTTTTTTTTCTCATTGGAATATCTGTGTGCTCACATTCCTTCAAACAACATGGAGTACTGTGTATTTAACAGTTGAAAAACAGGCATCAATTTTCCTACAACAAATATGGAATTTTCTATTTCATATATTAAAATCGCTTCAGCTGTGAAATTCTCTATATTTCAGCAAAGAGATTTGAAGGAAGATCTGACATGACATGTGAAATCCTTGCACTTGAAATTGTGGAGACAATTTTCTCATATGGAATTTGAAATCTCAGTTATTCATATAGGAAAATTTGTGTCAGATTTCATACATAAAGTATGGAATTTTCCATGATTCAGAAATTAAGATCTGGGCTGAATGGGGCAATATACATTCACCTGTGTTTTATGTATCAAAAGGTGGTCTCAGAGTTACCAACTGAAATGCAGTATTCTCTATATTATATTTATGCAAGTCTGGGTGAAGATTTCACTACATGATATATGAAAAAAACCTTTATCTACATTGGAAATTCTGGGTGCCAATATTTCTACATGAAACAATTAAATCATTATAGTAACTTTTAAAATTCCTAGGTTGTGATGTTCCCACATGAAATATGAAGATCTGTTTATCTCATGTATGAAAACATGGATGTCATTTTTACCTGCGTGAAATCTGAAGTTCACTAAAACTGCATGCAGTAAAGTCTGTGTGTAGGTTTTACTACATGATGCTGTGAAATTCTGCAAATATGTCAATAGAAAATCTGGGTGTCCATTTTCCTTCATTAAATATGAAATTCTCAGTATTTTCTTGATCTAAATCAGAGCACAGTTATTGTTATATAAAATAGGAAATTATTTTTATTTCCCATTTGAAAATCTGGGTTCAGATTCCCCAGTGTGATAGGTAGAATTTCTGGAATTCATTCATGAAAATGTGGGTATAGATGATCTTACATGAATTTTGGTATTCTCTTTATTTCAGGTATAAAAATCAAGGCAAATAGTTTCTTGCATGAAACACAGCATTCTCAAGTGAATTTTAAGGTTAGACAGAAAACAAAATCCTGTGAAATAATTACCCTTCAGTTAGAAGTAAATAAATTAAGAAAAAAACCCAGAAATTGCTTAAAAATATGGTATTTCATATATTTCATATTTCACCGTCTAAGTGTAGATGTTTCTAACTGAAATATGGAATTCTCTATGTTGCTCCTATTTAAATCTTAAGCAGAGTCTCCTACATGCAATAGTGAATTCTCTATATTTGACATAAGAAATCCTGCTAAGGAATTACTGAAAAGGGAAAGTTGGAATTTTGCGTCTCACATATGAAAACCAGGGTACAGATTGATTTATGATATATGAACTGTATATATTTCAGATGAAAAATTTGAGTGCTGGAATTTTACATGAAATATGCCTCCAGTCAAAGCTGTGGTTTTTCCAACAGTCATGTATGGATATTAAAGTTGGACTGTAAATAAAGCTGAGTGCTGAAGAATCGATGCTTTTGAACTGTGGTGTTGGAAAAGACACTTGAGACTGCAAGGAGATCCAACCAGTTCATCATAAATGACATCAGTTCTGAATACTCTTTGGAAGCACTGATGCTGAAGTTGAAACTCCAATACTTTGGCCTTCTCATGTGAAGAATCAACACACTGGAAAGGATCCCAATGCTGTGAAAGATTGAAGGCAGGAGGAGAAAGGGACAACAGAGAATGAGATGGTTGCATGGTATCACTGACTCTATGAACATGAGTTTGAGTAAGCTCTGGGAGTAGCAGATGGATAGGGAAGCCTAGGATGCTGCAGTCCAGGGTCTCAAAGACTCAGACACGACTGAGCGAATGAACTGAGCTGAGGCTGAACTCATGTTTCAAATTGAAAATCTTACCTCCAGCTCCTCCCTGTCCATCACCAACTCCCAGGGTCCACCCAAACCTATGTTCACTGTGCTGGTGATGCCATCCAACATCTCATCCTCTGTTGTTCCCTTCTCCTCCTGCCCTCAATCCCCCCAGGGCCTTTAAAAATGAGTCAGGTGGCCAAACTATTGGGGTTTCAGCTTCAACATCAATCCCTCCAATGAACACCTAGGATTGATCTCTTTTAGGATGGACTGGTTGGATCTCCTTGCAGTCCAAGGGACTCTGAAGAGTCTTCTCCAACACCACAGTTCAAAAGCTTCAACTCTTTGACACAGCTTTCTTCAAAGTCCAACTCTCACATCCATACACGACCATTGGAAAAACCATAGCCTTGACTAGATAGATTTTGTTGGCAAAGTAAGGTCTCTGCTTTTTAATATGCTATCTAGGTTGGTCCATAACTTTCCTTCAAGGGGTAAATGTCTTTTAATTTCATGGTTGCAATCACCATCTGCAGTGATTTTGGAGCCGCACCCCCCACTCCCCCCAAAATAAAGTCTGACACTGTTTCCACTGATTCCCCATCTATTCCCATGAAGTGATGTGACCAGATGCCATGATCTTAGTTTTCTGAATGTTGAGCTTAAGCCAACGTTTTCACTCTCCTCTTTCACTTTCATCAAGAGATTTTTTAGTTCCTCTTCACTTTCTGCCATAAGGGTGGTGTCATCTGCCTATCTGAGATTATTGATATTTCTTCCAGCATCTTGATTCCACGTTGTGCTTCTTCCAGCCCAGAATTTCTCATGATGTACTCTGCATATAAGTTAAACAAGCAGGGTGACAGTATACAGCCATGACATACTCCTTTTCCTATTTGTAACCAGTCTGTTGTTCCATGTCCAGTTCTAACTGTTGCTTCCTGACCTGCATATAGGTTTCTCAAGAGGCAGGTCAGATGGTCTGGTATTCCTATCTTTTTCAGAATTTTCCACAGTTTATTGTGATCTACACAGTCAAAGGCTTTGGCGTAGTCAATAAAGAAGAAATATATGTTTTTCTGGAACTCTCTTGCCTTTTTCATGATCCAGCGAATGTTGGCAATTTGATCTCTGGTTCCTCTGTCTTTTCTAAAACCATCTGGAAGTTTACAGTTCTTGTATTGCTGAAGCCTGTCTTGGAGAATTTTGAGCATTACTTTACTAGCCTGTGAGATGAGTGCAATTGTGCAGTAGTTTGAGCATTCTTTGGGATTGTCTTTCTTTGGGATTGGAATGAAAACTGACCTTTTCCAGTCCTGTGGCCACTGCTGAGTTTTCCAAATGTGCTGTCATATTGAGTGCAGCGCTTTCACAGCATCATCCTTTAGGATTTGAAATAGCTCAACTGGAATTACTTCACCTCCACTAGCTTTGGTTGTAGTGATGCTTTCTAAGGCCCACTTGACTTCACATTCCAGGATGTCTGGCTCGAGGTGAGTGCTCACACCATCATGATTTCCTGGATCATGAAGATCTTTTTTGTACAGTTCTTCTGTGTATTCTTGCCACCTCTTCTTAATATCTTCTGCTTCTGTTAGGTCCATTCCATTTCTGTCCTTCATTGAATCCATCTTTGGTAGGTTTAGAAGAGGGCTAACATGAAATTTTGGACAAACTCTATGAGATCATGAAGGACATGGAAATATAGTGTGCTGCAGTCCATGGGGTTTTGTAGGGTCATGACAAGGACACGATTTAGTGACTGGACAACAACAACCACCTGACGTTATAAACCTTTCCAAATTTAAGCAGGGTGTGTTTTTCCCATACTCAGACCCTTGTAGAAGAACCTATAGGCATGATGCCAGTACCTACCCCCCCCCCCCCGCTTCTTTCAATTTGTGGAGTCATTTGGGGCCAACAGATTTGGAATGACAAGTAGCAGTGTCAACAACATGTAGGAGCATTATCATTATAAGCAATGCAAACTTACCTTAGATTTGCAGTGTTCTACCTGGCCTCAGGCATGTCTTCTGCTTAAGGAACATACTACAGGCTCAATCCAGTTGGCTAAACTTTTAGCTTTTCATGTAAACTTTAATAATGCCAAAGAAAGGGGTATTCCAATTATCTGTCCATTGACAGATTCCTAGGCTGGAGCTTATCATCCCCCTTGTAGAATGATTTAAAGTGTCCCCTGAACCCTTCTGCTGGGCCTTCCAGCTCTGCTGCTATAAAAACTGACATTTACTAGGTTCCTCTTCAAGACATGAAATCTCTTTCCTTACTTTTTTCTTGCTTTCTTGGGAGCAGTAGATATCAATGACTCTTGTCAGTGAAAGTGTTTCAACTCTCCAAAATTCAGTAGGAGGCTCTTCAACAAAATATCCCTTGGCTCTTTAAACACAAAGCACCCTACTTATTGAATGTCATAATGACGTTCATAAAGAGACACTATTTAAAGTGCTTCCATGCATGGAGTCATGGAAGTGGAGTCCATGCGTGGAGTCTCCCACCTCAAAATGGGTGGGAGACTAGTTCTATGCCCTCACTTGGCTGAAATTTCACACACTGAGTCTTCATCCTCACATGTAAATTATTATCCTCTACACAAATTCCATATTGGGTCTCTTTGGTAGTTCTCAAACTTTTACACTCGAGAACAGTGTTCTTTCTAATATCTCCCATGACCTTTCTCCCAAGTCTGCTATAATTTTAGAATCAATTCACTATCTGCTTCCACCTGTTAACCTGATCAAAAAATGATTGTCCAATATGATTCCATCAATATCCATTTGGCCAGGCAACCTAGAGAAAATATGACTAATAGCCCACCAAGTTAGTGTATGGTCATTCTTTGGAAACCCCGAAAAACACTGATGCACTAAAAAACACACTGTTTTTTTCTCCCCGGATATAATAATTAGTAGTGCAGGTTAATAAAACAAATTTCTTGGAAAAGTAGAGGCTGGTAATGTAGCAGAATGCCCAATAAGTGTATTAAAACTATGTGTGCATGTGGAGCAACTCACTGAACATTAACAGGAAGCTGGCAGAAAGACCCTGAATAACGAATGGTGTAAATAATATGTGCACAAAATCTGTAAGAAGGGAGGAGAAGCAAGTAGGTTGAGACCCATGCACCAAGAAAAGGACACAGAGAAGGCGAAGAAGACCATGGGTTCAGAGGTCCTTCAGGGTGAGCAGATTCAGACTGTATAATGGGGTCCTATCCTTTGGATCACACACCAGGAAGATGAATCCACTCAGCCGAAATGAAAGCCAGTGTAATGAACTGGAAGGCTGTACAAGACTCGAACTCCACTAGTGAAGAGCTTGTACACTTTTGTTTAGTTCTGAAGCAAGGCAATGGAATCAGGCTGAATCTTCTCTAAACTCTGGCCATATGGAAATCTGGGTGCAATGATTCCTACAGAAAATATGAATGCTGTGTATTTCATGTATGAAAATGTGGACACAGATTTTCTTGCTTGACTATGGCATTCTCCCCATTTTACATTTGAAAAGCTGGGAAATGATTTTCCTGCATGTAATATGGAATTCTCAATACTTAACATTTGAAACTCTGGGCATAGATTTTCCTCCAAGAAATATGGATCTAGCTATATTTAACTGTGAAAATCTGAGTGCATTTTTATCTCTTGAAATGTTATTTCACCTGTATTCATATATTAACATCTGCAATGCTATTGTCTGACACGAAATATGGAATAATTTTCATTTTCATAAGATAATCTGAATATTAATATTAACTCAGTAAATATGAAATTTCGATATTTCACTTACAAAAATTTGGTTGCTGATTTAATTACATGAGTTATAGAATTTTGTATGTGTCTTGTTTTGAATTCTGGGCCTACATATTCTGAAATAAACATGGAATTATACATTCCACATATGACTATATGGCCTTGAATTTTCTTTTATGAATTATGAAATTCACATATATCACATATAAAATCCCTGGCACAGATTTTCCTACACAAATTTGTATTTCTCTGACAAACGAAAATCCCAGTTCTGATACCACTAAGGAAATACAGAAGTCTCTCAATTTCAAATAGAAACATCTGGACCTTGATATCCTGAACTGAATTATGGAATTGTCTGTACCTTCAAAGAAAAATCATATTTTTCTTCTGTAACATGATATTTCCTTTATTTCTTGTATGAAACTTTGGGTGCAGATTTCACTAAATATTCTAAAAGAGCTTCAGTATTCATACGTAAAACTCTGAAGAAACATATTATGAAATGAAGTATGGAATAGTGTTTTTTTTTCATATTGGAAATCAGGGGATCCAATATTTCTTATAGGAAATATTAACCCTCGATACGTCAATATGAGTTTGGGTGCTATAGAGAATTTTCTTTGTTTTGTGTATTGAAATCTGATGCTGATATTCCTGCATGAAAGATGAATTTATCAGTTTTATGTAGGAAAATATAAGTGCAGGTTTAAAATCATGAAATATGTAATAATCTGTAATTCACATATGAAAATATGGACACAGGTCTTTCTGTATGAAACATGACATTTTATATATCACTTTTTTTTTTTTCCATTTATTTTTATTAGTTGGAGGCCAATTACTTCACAACATTGCAGTGGGTTTTGTCATACATTGACATGACTCAGCCATGGAGTTACATGTATTCCCCACCCAGATCCTCCCCCCACAGCTCCCTCTCCACCCGATTCCTCTGGGTCTTCCCAGTGCACCAGGCCTGAGCACTTGTCTCATGCATCCCACCTGGGCTGGTGATCTGTTTCACCCTAGATAATATACATGCTGTTCTCTCAAAACATCCCACCCTCGCCTTCTCCCACAGAGTCCAAAAGTCTGTTCTGTACATCTGTGTCTCTTTTTCTATTTTGCATACAGGGTTATCATTACCATCTTTCTAAATTCCATATATATGTGTTAGTATGCTATAATGTACTTTATCTTTCAGGCTTACTTCACTCTGTATAGTGGGCTCCAGTTTCATCCATCTCATTAGAACTGATTCAAATGAATTCTTTTTAATGGGTAAGTAATATTCCATGGTGTATATGTACCACAGCTTCCTTATCCATTCTTCTGCAGATGGGCATCTAGGTTGCTTCCATGTCCTGGCTATTATAAACAGTGCTGCAATGAACATTAGGGTGCACGTGTCTCTTTCAGATCTGGTTTCCTCGGTGTGTACGCCTAGAAGTGGGATTGCTGGGACATATGGCAGTTCTATTTCCAGTTTTTTAAGAAATCTCCACACTGTTCTCCATAGCGGCTGAACTAGTTTGCATTCCCACCAACAGTGTAAGAGGGTTCCCTTTTCTCCACACCCTCTCCAGAATTTATTGCTTGTAGACTTTTGGATAGCAGCCATCCTGACTGGCGTGTAATGGTACCTCATTGTGGTTTTGATTTGCATTTCTCTGATGATGAGTGATGTTGAGAATCTTTTCATGTGTTTGTTAGCCATCTGTATGTCTTCTTTGGAGAAATGTCTGTTTAGTTCTTTGGCCCATTTTTTGATTGGGTCATTTATTTTTCTGGAATTGAGCTTCAGGAGTTGCTTGCATGTTTTTGAGATTATATATATCACTTTTGAATATCTGGTTGCAGGTATTCTAGCATGAAACATAAATATTTGTGTATTTCACATTTCAAAATATGGTTATATATATTCTGTAAGGAATGTGGAGTTTTTCATAATTCTCACTTGAAAATCTGTGTCGATTTTCCTTCATTAAATATGGAATTCTCTATATGTAACATCTGAGAAAACTTCTGTCAATCGTCCTACAAGAACAAATGGACTTTTCTCTTTCATACATGAAAATATGCCCTGATGTGGTGTGAAATTCTTTCTATTTCACCCACTAAAATTTGAATGAATATTTTCCGACATGAAATATAGAATCCTGTATCTTTCACATTTGAGGATAGATTTTCATAAATGAAATATAAACTCTTAATATTTCACATATGAAAATTCCTGGATAGATTTTTCACACACAAGAGCTTCCTGAGTAGCTTAGTCAGTAAAGCATTTGCCTGCAATTCTGAAGATCTGGGTTAAATTCTAGGTTAGGGAAGTTCCCCTGGAGAAGGATATGCAACAGACTCCAGTATTCTTGTGAGAAAATCTCATGGAGAGAGAAGACTGGCAGGCTAAAATTCATGGGATCATGAGAATCACACATGACTTAGCATTCACTATCTTTCTTTCTTTTTCACACATGAAATAAAAATTTTCTGTGACTCAGAAATTGTAATCTGGATAGAAGCAAAAGCAAAAACAAAATTGGAACTTAATTCAACTTAAAAGCATGTTCTGTAATTTTTTTTAAATGAAGTATAATTTCTTTACAGAATTTTATTCTTTCCTGTCAAACCTCAATGTGAATCAGCCATAGATATACATATATTGACCCCCTTTTGAACTTCTCTCCCAATTCCTGCCCCATTATATCCCACCCCATTAGTTTGATACAGAGCCCCTGGTTGAGTTTCCTGAGCCATACAGCAAATCCCCAGTGGCTATCTGTTTTACATATGATATTATAAACATATCAATGGTATCCTCTCATATCTGCCGGGGTCCAGCCCCAGCAGGATCCAGGGGAACCCTCAGGATGAACGGCATTGGCGAATGAGAGAGAGAGAGACAAAGCTCGGGGCTAAGTCTGAAGTTTATTTTTGCACGGCTCCTTTATACCCTTAACAACATCATTGGGGGAAGTACATATTGCTTACACACTGGGCATCTCAAAACATTACAGCAACTTGACCTTCAACAGAAACTGGATGTCACCCACACACTTTCTCATTCACAAGAGTCTTTCTTATCATTTGGCCTTCAGGCTTGCTAACATTTTATGCCTTGCACCTGGTGTGACTTAAGCAACTTCAGTAGCCGACCCTGTTTTTCTTATAATTAATCTATTTTCTTTCTAATAAGCGCCATCTCTATGGGAACTAGATAGGATTACATTTTTACAGAACGGAAATGCGAAGGACTGCAAAAACAGCAGATATGGCACAAAACAGCCTCTTAGTCTAAAAGTTAACCACCTGCAAGAAGTTGCCAGCTAATCTCTATCTAAAGTATTTTCTATTAGGCACATTTGTGGCTATCATATTTGTGGAGCTTTTCTCACCCCGCGAAGGGGCCTATGCTTAATAGTTTCTTTTGTTAGCGTACTGTGCTTAGGATGTTTAGAACAATCAAGAGCATTTTGTGCAATGAGATCACACATTTATCAAACAAGCCAGAATGCCAGCAAAATGTTTGAATGGAAGCATTTCCTTCATCTCTGGCCCCTTCATAGGGTACCAGGGTCCAGAAGATTTATTAATTAGGGTTTTAAGTTGGTCCTCATCCAGTGAAAGAGGAGCAGGAGAGCTCTGGGCAGGCAACACAAGAATCCGCAGCAGGGCAAACAAGAACAACAGCAGAAAAGGGGGGAGGATACAGGGTGGGGTAGAGGCCGAGGCCAACCTGGAGGGTCCCTTATCCTAGACGGCCTTGCCTGTCAGGTTTTTTCCTCGTGACCTCGTCATGGATGGGGTCCCGGACGGCCTTGCCTGCCCGGTATTTTCTTCATGACCTTGTCACGGGCGGGACCTCCCATAACAGCTCCCGACATCTCCCCCTTTTCTATTTTTTAAAGCAGCCAGATGGATCTCAGTTGCGAGATTCTGAGTGTTCTGCTGAAGAGTTCTGACGATACAAGGGAGAATAACAATAATAATAAGAATTAGCGCTATAACAGCGGTGTAACTGAGAACAGTAGATAAGATATTTTTGGCAGAGATAAAGTTAGAGTTTTAAAGAAATCACTGGCGGCTCCAGCGGCAGTAAAATCCAGCCGAGAATGCTCGATTGTTCTAATCTGTCCATGCGGTCTAGCTAAATCTAAACTTATGCTGGAGCTATTTCACAGGGACCAAAGCTCTGATGGAGCAAAGGTGTTTTAATCAACATGGCGTGGGCATATATACTGTAGTTATTTTCAGCAAAGATAAATATTAAAATTTTAGACTTACAGAACACAAGGCAATCTCTATTAAAGAGAGAAGAGGGTACTTATCACCATAATGAGAAACTAACGAAGGAAATGTCTGGATTTTTCAGCCCAGGGAAAGGCGTGCCTCTCCCCTCAATTCTTGAATATTTAGGAATTAATAAGGGCCAGAGGTTTCCTGACAGATCCATAACGGGAAGCCTCCTGTTAAATGCTTTTTTGACAATTCCTCCTATTTTATCACACCTGCAAAAAAGGTCTTGACCAAACGAGTTTGGCCAGTATTAACCAACCTTATAGAAAGGCGACAATAAACAACAAATACAATTATCAAGACAATCACTAAAGTTACAGTTTTAGACCCGATGTTGTGGGTAATACTTTAAAACCATCTTTGTGGGTTTAGCCCGGATAATTTGTTCAGCTAAAGTTTTCAAATTACTGGAAGAGGGCAGATGTTTAGAAAAAGTTTTAAAGATTTTCTTTTGCAGTAATAGTACATTTAGAGAGGCATTATCATGTAAATGAAATTTGATTTGTTCTCAGTTGTAGGTACTATGATTGAATTGAACAGGAGTAACACATAATTTGGCAATTAATACAAGTTACAGATTAAATTGTAAGTGGGACACAGGCTTGTATAAAATATGACTGATTATAGCGAAAGAAATAGTTACAATGATCACGACTGGTCCCCGTGAAATGTCCGGTCCGAGCTTCAAGTTTTCTGGTGTTGGCAGCAAGTTTTTATGTTTTATATATGTCTCATAGTTCAGGCCCAATTTGTTTATTGAGGACGATTCTAGGAGTAGGAGGAGGAGGGTGTCATTCCACTGTCAAGCCAGCCAAGAAGTCCTTTGTCATGGTAATGTTTCAACATAGTCTTAGTAAACCTTTTAAGCCACTTAAGCAGCATGATATATAATGTTTTTTGTTCTTTCCCTAACTCTTTCCCTAAAGTTTTAGTAGTATAAACATGGTTCACAGACAAAGAAAGGGCCACAATGTCCGAAAGCCTTCTTTTGGAGGTAGGATGAAAGCCCAAATTTGTCGGCCGATGTTTATGCATAATTTTTCTGGGCCCAGGCAATGGAAAGACTTCATAGCCTAAAGAAATGTTAATTAGTTTTTTCTTCTCCCCAGGGTGTGAGGGTTACAGGGAGGGGGCATATGTGCGGAGTCATTGGTTGATTTGATCTATCTTTTCTCCGTCTATTTTATGACCTGTAATAAAGGTGGCGGGGGTTGGATAAGTAAGCTCAGTTAAGTTTGGGAGACACAGGCTAGCAGGAAAATGTATTCAGGACTCCGAGGCGTTCCCTGTTGAGAGACCAAATTTTTTCTATAATTAGTTTGAGAGGAAGGTTTTTCCTACTCCTGGAAAACATAAGATTCAAACCTGTAATTTTTTAGATAGAAACCATAAAAGTTATAAGCATATTCGCTGGTTCGTTCAGTCCTTTGTTAACTTTTGTGAAGTCATCAGGGTTTTCATTAGAATATTAAGACATATCAAAATGTTAAGAACTCTATATAATTTTTAGGATATCTGTATTAGTAATTTTACCATATATTATAACATGAGCAGATTTATTACTCATTTGACAATTTTTATGTAACTTAACCAACCAAATAAACTTATATTAATATCTTTCCCTAGGATGTTTCAGGGGCCCTCTGAAGCATCCCAAAGTTAACTAGAAGCTAAAAGTGCTTCATCAGAATAATTTAGGAAGTTTTGCCAACAAATAACAGAAAGGTTTAGAGCATTCAGTCAGATGGGACTACAGGTCACTGTGAAACAACAGCTATTTACTCAGCCAAAGTAACAATATAGGATTTTAGAGGCAAATATAGAACAGACCATTTAACAGGTAAATAAACTTAAATCTATTGTCAAATGCAGTTCAACATCTGAAGAAAGTGTGTTTTTTTAACAGAGAGAAAAGTCAAATTCAAGGTTTTGCATCAGCTTACTTTTATTCATCAGCAGTCTCAGACTTCTTTATGTGAGGCTGCGCCATGACAGGCAGCCTAGATTAGGAGTAGACCTGGTTTTCCAGGGTGACATGATTATCAGGCCACCTGGAGCCAGACAATCAATATGTGCCCAGTAAGGAAAAGGGAACCTATCAGAGGAAAGCTGAAAAGCTCGTGAAGGTTTGAGCCAATAAGATTACTTTGCAAACATGTAACCAATCGGCTTAAGCCAGCTACCAACTGCTTATGCACACCTTATAAATTGGGTAACAGGTCGGGCTCAGTGCTCTCTGACCCTGTACCACTGTGTTGGATGCGCGGCAGGAGCCCTGACTCGAGTCAGCAATAAACTTCCCTTTTTTTGCGAGTTGCATTGTCTTGGAAGCCTTCTCTCTTCCCGCTCAGGGATTCGGACATCGGGCATAACATTTGGGGGCTAGTCCGGGATCCCTTGACCGGGGAAGGAGAACACTTTCAGGACAGAGGGGAAGGATAAATAATAGCACCAGTGCTCAGGCAGTTCAGGGAAGTCCAGTGTAAAATCCGAGGCCCTGCTGAGAAGCAGGGAGGTATCTGGCGCAGGAGAAAGCTTTCTATAAAGGGGGAATGGATTGGACATTCCAGCCGGCGCAAGACCGAGGCCAGCGAGCGTGCTGGAAGGCTGCTGGCTCTGCGGGAGGGGGAGTTCCTCTCCTGATCCCGAATCTGGTGAACAGCGGACGCCATTCTGTAAGGTGAATCTGCTACCGGGAGGCAAGAGAATTCAGGGGGCCTGAAAACCCAGCGCTGTGTCGTTGGCCGACGTTTGTTTGTCTGTGTGTTTGTCTTCGGCTCTCCGTGTTTGTGTGTGTGCGCCAGCATTGTCTCTGGTCTCGTTCTCTTCCTTCTCCCCTTCTTCTCTGATCTGCCCTCAACTCCTTCCCTTTTCAGGAGTTTCAGTGAACAGGCGAACGGTTGTGGGGGCAATTGATGAGTCCCGGCCAGGGCTACATTCTGGCGGACTCTGAAGGCGCTACAATAAGTGAGCCTCAGTAACGGGAGCCTGATCGGGTGAAACTCCCCTTTAACATCCCTAACTGAGGACGTGGCCTAAAATTCTTTGTGTGGGCATGGGTCAGGCACTTCAAGGCCATTAGGGCGCCTGCCACTTGAAGACTCCCGTGAGAGGATGAGGGGGCCACGGAACGGGCTAGAAACCTCTAGGGTGTCCGCCCCCAGCAAGAAAACTTCCGTGCAATGACGCAGGCACATAAACAGTTCAAAAGCATACCATAAGTCCAACCTCTTGGCCGCCACCACTCCCGGTAGGATTTTTTGGTCGTCGTTCTCAGTGACTTCTCTCTCTCTCTCCCCTACTATTTATTCTTTGATCATGGGTCAGGGGGAATCTACCCCACTTTCTTTCATGACTGACCATTTTTCGGATGTCAGGGCCAGGGCCCGTAACTTGTCTTTACTAGTCAAGAAAAGTAAATTAATAAACTTTTGCTCTGCAGAGTGGCCCGCCTTCCAGGTTGGATGGCCTCCAGAAGGCACCTTTCAACCGTCCATCATACAGGCTGTGAAGGGGAAGATTATGGCTCCTGATCCCTGGGGCCATCCAGATCAGGTCCCCTATGTCATGGTCTGGCAAGATCTAGTGGAAAATCGGCCTAAGTAGTTAAAACCTTTCATTTACAAACTTCCTAGTTCTTCCAATTCACAGGTCCTGGTGATGGAGACCCCCCCGGAAGAAACCAGAAAGAAAGAGGACCCAAAACCAGTTCTTCAGGAATCATCTTATCCAAACCTGATAGATCTAGAAACAGAGATAAGGCCTCCGCCATATGCGCCGCCCTTGCAATTCTCTCCGAGGAGAGAAGATCCCACGGGTGAACCGAGAGGATTAAGAGGGCCAACGGGAACCGACCGTGAGGGGGGGCCAGCATTGGGGACCCGGGGGAGAACTAGGGGTGATGGGGTGGACAAGACTCTGGGGACCCAGAGTCACCTTCATCTACTGTTCAGGCGCTCCCCGTCCGAGTGGGACCAGCTAACCTGAATGGAGAGCGAACCTATCAGTACTGGCCCTTTTCCACGAGCGACCTGTATAATTGGAAAACCCAGAACCCTCCTTTTTCAGAGAAACCCCAAGGCCTCATTGACCTCTTAGATTCCATTTTATTCACTCACAACCCCACCTGGGATGATTGTCAGCAGCTGTTGCAGGTGCTCTTCACCACAGAAGAACGGGAGCAAATTCTGGCAGAGGCACGGAAACGGGTCCCGGGGGTCAACGGGAGACCAACCGCCCAGCCTCATCTCATGGACGAGGGGTTTCCTCTGTTGTGGCCTAACTGGGATTTTGAGCGAGTGGAAGGTAGGGAGCGTCTCTGAGTGTACCGCCAGACTCTAATGGCTGGCCTGCGGGCCGCAACTAGAAAGCCAACAAATTTGGCGAAGGTAAATTTAGTAAGGCAAGAGCCCACTGAGAGCCTATCAGCCTTCCTAGAGAGGCTGATGGAAGCTTTTAGGCAATATACACCTATGGACCCCCAGGCTGAGGAGTCACACGCTGCAGTTCTGTTAGCGTTTGTAAATTAGGCAGCCCCAGATATTAGGAGGAAATTACAAAAGATAGAGGGGTTGGGAGAACAGACAATACAAGATTTACTGAAAGCAGCTGAAAAGGTATTTAATAATAGAGAGACCCCAGAAGAAAGGGAGGAGCGAATTCGACGGGAGGAAAGGGAATTAGCTGAGAAGATCAGGAAGGAAGATAGGGAACATAGGGTGAAGGAAAACCGGAAGAACCAGAGGGAGCTAGCCCACATTCTTTTTGCGGGGATGAAGGCCGGAACAGAAGTGAGGGAGCCTTGAGACCCCCAGACGGGAGAAAAAGAGAGACCAAAAAGGCAGGCCCTAAAGAAAGATCAGTGTACTTACTGCAAGGAACGGGGGCACTGGAAAAACGAGTGCCCTAAGAGGGACCTGAAAAGAGGAACAACCCAGAGACAGAGAATCTCCCCTGGAACTCGAGTTCTATATGTGGGGGAAGACAGTGACTAGGGGAGTCAAGACTCGGCACCCCTCCCCGAGTCCTGGGTAACCATACATGTGGAGGGGAAACACGTTGGCTTCATGGTAGATACTGGTGCCCAACACTCTGTTTTAAACCAAAAACTGGGACCAATGTCTAAGAAAACCAGCTTGGTGCAGGGAGCCACGGGGACAAAAAGATACTGTTGGACCACAGAATGGAAAGTAAATCTGGGGACCCACCAGGTGTCCCATTCATTTTTGGTGATACCAGAATGCCCAGCCCCTCTACTTGGAAGAGACTTGTTGACTAAATTTAATGCTCAGATCCATTTTGACCCTGGGGGAATGTCAGTCACGGATGGAACTTGGACAGCCGATACATGTTTTATTCCTAGCTTTAAGAGATGAATACAGACTTTTTGCGCCTAAGCTCTCAGAGGTTATAGCACCAGATGTACAACTGTGGGTCCATAAATACCCATTGGCCTGGGCAGAAACAGCAGGAATGGGACTGGTCAAACAGAGACATCCGGTCGTCATCGAGCTAAAGGCCGAGGCAATTCCTGTGAGGGTGAGACAGTACCCTATGAGCCAGGAAGCTTGGCGGGGGATCACTCCCCACATTCGACGGTTCATGGATGCCGGAATTCTCAAGCGGTGCCAATCCCCTTGGAACATCCCCTTACTTCCGGTGAAGAAGCCAGGGGGGACAGATTATAGACCTGTCCAAGACCTGCGAGAAATCAACAAACGGGTGAGTGACATACACCCTACTGTCCTGAACCCGTATACCCTCCTGAGCAGTTTACTGCCTGAGTACACTTGGTACACTGTGTTGGACTTGAAAGATGCTTTTTTCAGCCTACCCCTGGCGGCCCAGAGCCAGGAGATATTTGCCTTTGAGTGGACTGAGGGGGAAGGCCAACCGGTAGTACAATTAACTTGGACCCGCCTCCCACAGGGGTTCAAGAACTCCCCTACCTTGTTTAATGAGGCTTTGAGTGAGGACCTCTATGAATATTGGACTCACCACCCAGAGGTCATCCTGCTGCAATATGTGGATGACCTTATGTTGGCTGGAACCACAGAGGAGGCATGCAGCCTTGCCACTGGTGACCTCTTACAGACTCTAGGCACCTTGGGGTATCGCGCTAGCGCAAAGAAGGCGCAAATAGCCCGGCAAGAGGTCACCTATTTGGGGTATAAGATCAGGCAGGGGCAAAGGTGGCTAACTCAGGCCATGAAGGAAACAATATTGCAGATACCAGAGCCCAAGACCCCCCGCCAGGTGAGAGAGTTTCTGGGGACTGTTGGATATTGCAGACTGTGTATCATGGGGTTTGCTGAGAAGGCCCGGCTCTTGTATGAGGGAAGTAAAGAGACCCCAAACTGGACTTGGACTGAGCCAATGAAACAGGCTTTCCAGACACTCAGACGGGCCCTACTAGAAGCCCCAGCCCTTGCCCTCCCTAACCCAAATAAGCCATTCCAGCTGTTTGTAGATGAAAAGGAAGGAATAGGAAAGGGGGTCTTGACGCAACAATGGGGACCATGGAAGCGGCCGGTGGCATACCTTTCAAAGCGATTAGAGCCGGTGGCTGCTGGGTGGCCCCCTTGCCTTCGCATCATTGCAGCCACTGCCCTCCTCGTCCGCGAAGCTGACAAGTTGACCTATGGACAGCAACTCTGGGTTTACACCCCCCACGCCATCGAAGGGGTTTTAAAGCAGCCGCCGGGTAAGTGGATCTCCAATGCCCGTTTGACACATTACCAGGCCTTGCTGCTTGATGCCCCACGGGTGCATTTTCAGACCCCTTGCTTCCTGAATCCAGCCACGCTCCTACCTAACCCAGAGAAAGACTGCCCTCTCCATGATTGCAGTGAGATACTGGCTGAGGCCCTGGCAGCTCGAAAAGACTTAACTGATGTACTGCTAAACAACAGTGAGCTAGTATGGTTCACCGATGGGAGCAGCTATGTAAAAGATGGACAAAGGAAGGCGGGAGCCACCATAGTTGATGATTCAGGACAGACGATATGGGCTGAGACACTTCCCCCAAACACTTCTGCGCAAAAAGCAGAGTTGATTGCTCTAATACAGGCTCTGGAGCAAGCCAAAGAGAAGAGAGTCACCATTTTTACTGACAGCCGATATGCTTTCAGCACTGTCCATATTCAAGGTCCAATATACCAAGAAAGGGGATTTCGGACAGCTGAGGGAAAGGAGGTCAAAAATTTGCCCGAGATTTGCAGGCTCCTGAAAGCTGCCCAACTGCCCTGGGCAGTAGCAATAGTACATGTCCCCAGTCACCAGAAAGGAGAAGACCCTAAGGAACGGGACAATCGTGCCGCTGATGCAGCCGCTCGAGAAGCAGCTAGCCGGGACTACACCGCCCCCATATTAGCTGTGGGACTTCCATCTCCTGGTATGGGGACTCTGCCACCTGTTCCCAAATATTCCCTCCCTGATCTCGTCTGGATCAACGAGGATACCACCCTCCAGAAGGATGACAGAGATGGATGGTACCAAGATCAAAACAACAACCTGATATTGCCTGCCACCCTGGGTCATCACCTGTGTGAACACCTGCACACAACTACACACTTGGGACAGAAAAAGACCTTGACATTTCTCCAGATGGCCTGCCTGAGGTTCCCTTGACAAAATGCAACTGTACGAGAGATAATCCAGGCTTGCAAAGCATGCCAGCTGTTGAGGACAGAGAGAAAGCAGCACACGGGGATGAGGTACAGAGGGGAAGAGCCAGGGCAACACTGGGAGATAGATTTCACTGAGGTAAGACCAGGCAAGTATGGGTATCGCTATCTGTTGGTTCTGGTAGATAACTTCTCGGGGTGAGTAGAAGCCTTCCCCACTAAGGGAGAGACAGCAATAGTGGTTGCTAAAAAGATGTTAGAGGAGATAGTGCCTAGGTACGGGCTGCCAGTGACTATGGGCTCTGATAACGGACCTGCGTTTGTGAGCCAGATTGTACAAGGGCTGGCCCGAGCTCTAGGGACAAAATGGAAGTTACATTGTGAATATAATCTCCAGAGCTCAGGACAGGTTGAGAGAATGAATCGGACCCTAAAAGAAACTTTGACAAAGTTGGCAATAGAGACTGGTGGGGACTGGGTGACCCTCCTTCCCTTCGCACTCTTTCAGGCGCGTAACACCCCTTATAAGCTGAGTCTTACCCCTTTTGAGATTCTGTATGGAAGACCCCCTCCTCTGTGTACTATTTTTGAGGGAAAATGCCTGCCACCCCCTTCTTTGGGACAATTCCAGCAAACTCTGATGGCATTAAGTAAGGCGCATAACCATGTTTGGAAATTGATTCAAGAGATGCACGAGGGTCAAAGTAAGGGGGCCATCCCCTCACATAATATTGGCCCAGGTGATTGGGTTTGGGTAAAATGGCACCAATCTAAAGTACTAGAACCTAGGTGGAAAGGCCCTTATGTTGTTCTCCTTACCACTCCTACCGCTGTTAAGGTCGATGGGATTGGACCCTGGGTTCACTGCAATCACGTGCGGCAAGCCACTCTGGAAGAACAGGAAAAAGCGCGAGCAGAATGGAAGGCAAGTCCTCACCCATCAAATCCTTTGAAACTGAAACTTGTTCGATGGGAGGCCTCCTAATTCTCCTGCTGATGGCAGCTCTCATCGACCCAGGAGCGACCAGCCACAACCCCCATCATCCGGTTAACATGACTTGGGTGGTCTACAACACTGAGACCGGAGGACTACTTAATTCAAGTTCCAATGTAGCCCCCAAAGGGACATGGTGGCCTGAATTGACCTTTGATTTATGTGTCCTGGCAGCCGACATTAACGGCTTCCACGGTCCCAGTCAACTGAGTGACTTCATCGGGAGCCCTCAGTTTGAAACCCTTGGCCTTTTTGACTGGGCCTTCCAGGGAGACACACCATGCACAATACCAACACCCATATATGTCTGCCCGGGGGGAGGAAGGGATCAGAACCAAATTGCAAAATGTGGGGGAGTTGATTCTTTTTATTGCACCACTTGGGGATGTGAAACTACAGGAACGGCCCATTGGCTCACCAATCCCGTCAAAGACCTCATTCAGGTAAAATTACCCCAAGATTTCCCACCATGTAAGAGGTTGTCATCTAAACCTGGACAATGTTTTCCATTACAGATTAAGTTCTCTGATGAGGGAAAAAAGGTTTACCAGGTGGGATGAAGGCAGAGCCTGGGGCCTATGTCTTTATCAGACTGGATTCGATAGTGGATTCCGGTTTGAGCTCAAATTACAGCTGGGACCACTCCATTTGGCCCCCAGGGTAGCCTTGGGACCAAACCAGGTGACAGCCCCAAAACCTTCTTCCCAGAGGACAACCCCAAAACCTCCCTCCCAGAACCAAAGTCAGGATACTGGATCTACTCCACACCCCATAGCTCCCCCCATAGTTGACATGTCCCCACCTACAGACCCCCTTATAAAAATGATCTCCTCAGCTTACCTTACCCTTAATGCCTCTCATCCGATTTAACAAATGGTTGTTGGCTCTGCTATAATATTAGGCCTCCTTATTATGAGGCAGTTGCTTTTTCTTCAGGATTCAATATGACAGCCGCTGTCTCAGCCTGTAGATGGCAGCAACAACCTGGTAAGGGCCGCCTGACAGTAAGCTCCATTATGGGTATAGGCACCTGCATAGGAGCTATCCCTGAGACTTATCAACACCTATGTAATCACAGTGTCTATGACTAACCTCACTAATTCCACTCACCAGTGGATCATCCCACCAGAAAATGGGTGGTGGGCTTGCTCCGCTGGACTAACTCCGTGTGCCCATCAGGCAGCACTAAAAACCTCCCAAGATTTCTGTGTCCTAGTCTATCTAATCCCCCTGCTGAACTATTACTCAGAAGAAGGTCTGCAGCCAAAGTTAGAGACACCAGGTCAGTATAGGGTAATAAGAGAACCCATCACTGCCCTAACTTTAACTGTCCTGTTGGGATTGGGGGCTGTAGGAACTGGAAGTGGAACTGCAGCCTTAACGCTCCAAGATAAACAGTATAACCAGCTAAGGGCTGCAATAGATGAAGATATTGAACAACTCGAAAAATCCATTACCCACCTCCAAGAATCCTTAAGTTCTCTAGCTGAGGTAGTGTTACAAAATAGAAGGGGTTTAGATCTGCTGTTCTTACAACAAGGGGGACTATGTGCAGCCCTAGGAGAAGAATGATGTTTTTATATTGACCATTCACGAGTAGTACAGAAATCTCTTCAAAAAGTTAGAGAAGACCTAAGCAGGCAAAAACAAGAAAGAGAAAATGAACAATCATGGTTTGAGTCTTGGTTTCAACACTCCCCCTGGCTGACCACTTTAGTTTCCACCCTCCTGGGTCCACTTATAGTACTGTTATTGGCATTAACGATTGGCCCTTGCATTTTAAAACGGTTAATGTCTTTTATTAAAGAACGTCTAAATACCATTCAGGTTATGGTATTGAGGCAACAATATCAGATGGTAGCCCAGGATGAAGAGAAAGATTCCTCTACAGAAACAAGACAGGGGGGAATGTGAGGCTGCACCATGACAGGCAGCCTAGATTAGCAGTAGACCTGGTTTTCCAGGGTGACATGATTATCAGGCCACCTGGAGCCAGCCAATCAATATGCTCCCAGTAAGGAAAAGGGAACCTATCAGGGGAAAGCTGAAAAGCTCGTGAAGGTTTGAGCCAATAAGATTACTTTGCAAACATGTAACCAATCGGCTTAAGCCAGCTACCAACTGCTTATGCACACCTTATAAATTGGGTAACAGGTTGGGCTCAGTGCTCTCTGACCCCGTACCACTGTGTTGGATGCGCGGCAGGAGCCCTGACTCGAGTCAGCAATAAACTTCCCTTTTTTTGTGAGTTGCATTGTCTTGGAAGCCTTCTCTCTTCCCGCTCAGGGATTCGGACATCGGGCATAACACTTTAGTTTTTCTGTAAAAGGAAACCAGAGTTTAGTAGTAGATGTTTTAAAATCTTCTTTTATTTTGAAAATGACCTAATTATTTAATAGACTTTCAATACTTAATTTAGCATAACCCTTAGAAATTCAAGTTACGCCAATCTGGAGAGACTACTGTAGGCAAATATTTTTAAAGAATACTTACTCTTAATAGAGTTTATATATAAACTCAGTTCTAATTTACATTTATTAGAAGTTTCTTTATTTGAGGTAATTTTCTTGTTGACAAACTTGTAACAGAAATAATATTTAACTTATATTAAACCTAGGTACAATGAAAATATTTTACTTGATGTTAATTGTTTTAAGACATGCCTATATTAGATAGGTCGACAAACACACATTAATATCAGTTATTTAATACTGAATATTTTCTAGTTCATCTGAACCTGGAATTTATTGTTTAATTTAGAATTATTTGACTTGTAAGCGCTTACCTTTTTTTTTTTTTTAAGTCAATTAAATAGAGCTCATTTACAAATAAACCTAAAAAATATTACCCAGACACAAAGACACACCAAAACATATTTAGACAGACACAGTGCAAGATCTAGCTTCATTTTCTAAGTTTGGTCATGAATTAGATATTACAGTATAAGATTTACTAGCTTATAAAAAGTTGAAATAAATAACAAATTTGAAGGCTTTTTAGATTCCTGCGTCCAGGACTGGGGGACTAGAAAAACGGAAGGATAGGAAGGGCTAAGGAGAGGAAAGAGAGAGAGAAGGGGAGAAAGGTCAATAAAGTCTCTTGTTCCTTACTGGTTGGGGCACTCAGGCCAGTTGTCCGCATCAGGAGGAGACCAGGGATGAAAGGGTCCCAGTTGCGGTCGCTGGGTCTGGTCCATTGGCAGGCAAGCTGGCCTCTGAGTACCCTGAGTGGTCAGGATGTCAGTCTCAGCAAAGAAGAGTCCCCACCAGTAGCAGGAAGGGGGACCCCTTCCAGGGCCCGAAACCGGGCTCTTGTCTAACACTTGGAAATGAATTGTCCGAGGAGACACATGTGCTGACAAAGCAGGAGACTCCACTGGGAAGGGCACTCGGGTGAACAGCAGGAGGGTAAGGGAACCCAGGAGAACTGCTGTCTTCTGGAAACCAAGGACATTGCTCCTGTACAAATGTGAAAAAAGATTGAACGCTGGTCTTTTTAACTTTAATTACTCGGCGGTTAAGGAATTGCATTATGACTCCAATAAAAAGCTGTCTTTCTTTGACTCACTGCTACCCGTTTTTGTTAGTAATTAGAAGAAGAAAAAGGAGAGAATGTTAATCTTAGAAAAGAAGGAAGCTGGAACTACCCACCTTTTTACCCTACCTTTCTTATGTAGGGGGGCCTTTATCGCCCTAGTGGGGTCTTTTCTCAAACCTTACCCATGTTTTTCACCCTACCTTTCTTATGTAGGGGGGGCCTTTAGCGCCCTAGTGGGGTCTTACCCACCCTCCTTACCCTACCTGTCTTATGCAGGGGGGCCCGTGGCGCCCTGGTTGGGGTCCTAGCCATTCCGAAAACTGGACAATAAGAGACTTACCTTTGGGTCCCTGCTCTTGGTGCCACTTGCCGGGGTCCAGCCCCAGCAGGATCCAGGGGAACCCTCAGGATGAACGGCATCGGCGAATGAGAGAGAGAGAGAGAGACAAAGCTCGGGGCTAAGTCTGAAGTTTATTTTTGCACGGCTCCTTTATACCCTTAAAAACATCTTTGGGGGAAGTGCACATTGCTTACACACTGGGCATCTCAAAACATTACAGCAACTTGACCTTCAACAGAAACTGGATGTCACCCACATACTTTCTCATTCACAAGAGTCTTTCTTATCATTTGGCCTTCAGGCTTGCTAACATTTTATGCCTTGCACCTGGTGTGACTTAAGCAACTTCAGTAGCCGACCCTGTTTTTCTTATAATTAATCTATTTTCTTTCTAATAAGCGCCATCTCTATGGGAACTAGATAGGATTACATTTTTACAGAACAGAAATGCGAAGGACTGCAAAAACAGCAGATATGGCACAAAACAGCCTCTTAGTCTAAAAGTTAACCACCTGCAAGAAGTCGCCAGCTAATCTCTATCTAAAGTATTTTCTATTAGGCACATTTGTGGCTATCATATTTGTGGAGCTTTTTTCACTCCGTGAAGGGGCCTATGCTTAATAGTTTCTTTTGTTAGCGTACTGTGCTTAGGATGTTTAGAACAATCAAGAGCATTTTTTGCAATGAGAGCACATATTTATCACACAAGCCAGAATGGCAGCAAAATGTTTGAATGGAAGCATTTCCTTCATCTCTGGCCCCTTCATAGGGTACCAGGGTCCAGAAGATTTATTAATTAGGGTTTTAAGTTGGTCCTCACTCAGTGAAAGAGGAGCAAGAGAGCTCTCGGCAGGCAACACAAGAATCTGCAACAGGGCAAACAAGAACAACAGCAGAAAAGGGGGGGAGATACAGGGTGGGGTAGAGGCCAAGGCCAACCTGGAGGGTCCCTTATCCTAGACGGCCTTGCCTGTCAGGTTCTTTCCTCGTGACCTCGTCATGGATGGGGTCCCGGACGGCCTTGCCTGCCCGGTGTTTTCTTCATGACCTCGTCACGGGCAGGACCCCCATAAAGGCTCCCAGCACATATCACCCCACTTTTGCCTTCTCCCACATTGTCCCAAATTCCGTTCTTACATATATGGCACTTTCACCATCTGGATTACAGTGTCGTTGTTAAATCTTTCTATATTTAATATATAAGTTTTTAAATACTCTATTGGTGTTTCTCTTTCTGGCTTACTTCCCTCTACATAATATGCTCCAATTTCATCCATCTCATAGAACAAACTCAAATGTGTGTGTGCATTTTTTTTTTTTTTTAATAGCTGAGTATTCCATTGTGAGTATGTACAATAGCATTGTTCTCCATTCATCTTCTAATAGACATATATAAGTTGCTTCCTTGTCCGAGCTATTATAAATAGTGCAGCAAGGAACATCGGAGTACATATGTCTCTTTAAGTTCTCGTTTTCTCGGTGTGCATGTCCAGCAGTGGGATTGCTGGGTCGTATGGCATTTCTATTTCCAGTTTCTTAAGGAATCTACACACGGTTCTCCAAAATGGCTGTGCTAGTTTGCATCCCCATCAACAGTGTAAGAAGGTTCCCTTTTCTCCACAACCTCTGCTGAATTGATGGTTTGTGGAGATTTTGATGGTAGTCACTCCAACCAGTATGAGATGGTACTTCACTGCATTATTGATTTGCATATCTCTGATAATGAGTGATGTTGAGCAGCTTTTCATGTGTTTGTTGGATATATGTATGTTTCCTTTGGAAAAATCTCTGTTTAATTCTTTGGCCCATATTGTGATTGGATCGCTTATTTTTCTGGTACTGAACTTCATGAGCTGTTTGCATATTTTGGAGATTAATTCATCATCAATTATTTTGTTTACTAGTATTTTCTCCTAATCTGAAGGCTGCCTTTTCACCTTGCTTATAGTTTCCTTCTTTGTGCAAAAGTTTTTAAGTTTAATGATGTTCCATGTTTGTTTGTTTGTTTGTTTTTTCCCGTTACTCAGGGAGGTGGGTTGTAGAGAAGTTTTCTGTCATTTCTGTCAGAGTACTTTCTGCCTATTTTGTTCTCTGAGAGTTTTATAGTTTCTAGACTTCCATTTAGGTATTTAATCCTTTTTAAGTTTATTGTTGTGTAGGGTGTTAGAAAGTGTTCTAGCATTTTTCTTTTACAGTGGTTGACCATTTTTTCCAGCAACCATTTTTAAAGTGGTTGTCCTCCTCCATTGTATATTTCTGCCTGCTTTGTCAAATTGTCTATATCCATGTGGATTTATCTCTGGGTTTTCTAGTTTGTTCCATTTATCTGTATTTCTGTCTTTTTGCTGGTATCATGCTTTTTTGATGACTGTAGCTTTGTAAGTATGGTATAAAGTTAGGCAGGTTGATTCCTCCAATTCCATTCTTCTTTCTCAAGATTGCGTTGGCTATTAGAGTTGTGTGTGTGTGTGTGTGTATTTCCATACACACTTGAAATTTTATATTCTAATTCTGTGAAAAATACCACTGGAAACATGCGTTGAACATATTGTTCTGGGTAGTATACTCATTTTCACCATATTGATACTTCCGATCAAAGAACCTGGCATATTTTTTCTGTCTCTTTGTATCATCTTTGAGTTCCTTCATCAGTCTTTTACATTTCTCTATATACATATAGATCTTTTGTTTATTTAGGTAAATTTATTCCTATTTAATTCTTTTTATGGAAATGGTGAAGACAATACCCCCCCCCCCTTTTATTTCTTTCTGTTTTACCATTGCTAGTGTACAGTGAAGCATTTGGTGTATAAATTTTACATCCTGCGTCTTTACTATTGATTCAGTCTAGTAATTTTCTGATGGTTGTGTCTGTAGGGTTTTCTATGTAGAAGTCATGCCATCTGCAAACCGTGAGAGTTTTGCACCTCTTTTTCCAATTTAGGTAACAAATATGTATTTTTCTTCTGATTTTTGTTACTAAGAATTCCAAAGCTATAGTGCTGAATAGTAGTGGTGATATTAGGCACCCTTGTCTTGCTCCTGAATTGAGAGAAAACACTTTCAATTTTTCACCATTAAGGATAATGTTTGCTGCGGGTTTGTCATATGTAGATTTATTCTATTCAGATATATTCCATCTAGGCCTGCTTTCTGAAGAGTTTTTTTGTTTGTTTGTTTAAATTATAAATGGGTATTGAATTTGCCAAAGGCTTTCTCTGAATATATTGAGAAAATAATATGTTTATCTTTCAATCTGTTAATATGGTATATCATATTGATTTGTTTGCAAATATTGAAGAACCCTTGGAAACCTGGAATAAAGCCAACTTCGTCATGATGTGTGATCTTTTCAATATGTTGATGAATCTGGTAAAATTTGTTTGAGGGTTTTACATCTATGTTCATCAATGACTTTGCCTATGGTTTTCTTTTCCTGTGACATTATTGCCTGGTTTTGTTAGTAGAGTGATGTTGGCCTTACAGAATGAATTTGGTCATTTAACATCCTCTGTAATTTTCTGAAAGCATTTGAGTAGGATATGCTTTTGCTGTTCTCTAAGTTTGTGGTAGAATTCACTTTTGAAGCCATCTGGTCCTGGACTTTGATTTCTTGGAGAATATTTTATGCATTTTTTAATTTCTATGCCTCTGAAACATTTCCCTTGGACTCTAAGGAGATCCAACCAGTCCATCCAAAAAGAGATCAGTCCTGGGTGTTCATTGGAGGGACTGATATTGATGCTGAAACGCCAATATTTTGGCCACCTGATGTGAAGAGCTGACTAATTGGAAAATACTCTGATGCTGGGAATGGTTGAGGGCAGGAGCAGAAGGGGATGATAGAGGATGAGATGGTTGGATGGCACCACTGACTCGGTGGACATGGGTTTTGCAGAACTCTGGGAGTTTGTTATGGACAAGGAGGCTTGGTGTGCTGCGGTCCATGTGGCCGCAAAGAGTCGGACACGACTGAGTGACTGAACTGAACTGAAACATTTGTCAATATTTTCTATTTCTTTCTGGTTCCGTTTTGGAAAGTGATGCTTTTGTAAAAATTCGTCCATTCTTTCCACCTTTTCCATTTTATTGACATATAATTTCTCATAGCTTCTCCTTATAATCTTTTGTATTTCTGTGTTGTCTGTTTTCATTTCTAATTTTATTGGTTTAATTTTTCTCTCTTTTCGGCTTGTTGAGTCTGGCTAATTATTTGTCTATTTTGCTTATCTCCTGGGAGAACGAGCTTTTAGTTTTATTGAAATTTGCTATAGTCTCCTTCGTTTCCTTTTCACTTATATCTGCTCTGATTTTTATGCTTTCTTCTTGTCCACTAATTTTGAGGTTTCTTTCCTCCTGTTTTTTCTAACTATATTTAGATGTAAAATTAGTTTTTTGTTTTTTTTTTTAATGCTTCCCTTGTCCCTTGATGTAGCTTTGCATTTCTCTGACTTTCTATCTTATCATGGTTTTACTGAATCCCATAGGCTTTGGGTTGTAGTGTTTTCATTTTCCTTTATTCATATGCATATTATTATTTCCTTTATGATTTCTTCCGTGATCCCTTGGTTATTCAGATGCATGTTATTTACTCTCAACTTTTGTATTTTGCATTTTTTTAAAGTTGATATCTAATCTTATCACCTTGTGATAAGAAAAGATGACTTGAAAAGTATTTTTTTGGGTCTTAACTTATGAGGGCTTAAATTACAGCCCAGGATATGATCTATCTTGGGGAACGTTACAGACGAATTCGAGGAAAATTTGAATTCTATTGTTTATGGGTAAAATGTCCTCTGGGTATCAATTGGTTTTAATGGCCCATTGTATCATTTAGGAGCATGTCAACATGAAAGGCAAATGCAACCAAGTAGGAAAGGGAAAATTAACAGTAACACAATAATTGTGGGATACTTTAACACCTTGTACATACATATGGATAGATAAAGAAAAGAGAAACTTCAAAAGGAAACCCAAACTTTAAATGTGCCCCTGTATTTTCTGCCTTTACGTTTATTGTAGACCTTCTAGTATGGAAGGAAGAGTTACAATGAAGTTAGCCATATTTAGAGGCAGAAACTTGTTCAGCACAATTGCTGGAGTTGGAAAAATGAGAGGGATGTCCTAACACCAAAATGAGAATTCTAAGCTAGTGCTAACTTCCTTCTATATAGTCCAGTTCTGTTCAGTCTCTCAGTCGTGTTTGACTCTGCAAACCCATGAACCACAGCACACCAGTCCTCCCTGTCGATCATCAACTCCCATAGCCCACCCAAACTGATATCCCTATACATATATATATGTACATATATGTGTGTATATATGTATATATAATAATTGGTTGATATATTAAATTTTGAATATTTTGTAATAAAAAATCTTTATTAAGATTTTCTGACATAGATATGTAATTTTCTGGGAACATATTTTCCTAATGAAATATAAAAAGCCTCCATGTCTTATAGAAATCTGTAAACTGATTTTCAGATGAAATATGAAAAAATTTTTGTATCATGTATGGAAATCATGACCCAGATATTACTGCAAAATGTTGAAAATTTTCATATACATGAAAATTCCCACATGAAACATGGAATTCTCTATATTTCACATTTGAAATCTGGCCACACATTGTCACGTGAAATATAGCATATTCTCTATATCACAATCAAAAATGTCTGCTGAAATTTTCCTACATGAAGGACTGAAATTTATGTACATCACATAGGAAAATCCGTGCCCCCATGAAACCTGGGTTTCTATATTTTTCAGACACCAAAATCTGTGCAGTGATATTACTACATAAAGTATGGAATTCTGTATATGTCACATCTGAAAAATCAATTTTACTTAATTAAATCTCAACACTGTATATGTTACATATGAAAACTCCGATGCTGATTTTAGTCCATGATACACTGAATTTTTTGGAATTTTACTTAACAAGAATCTGAATGCTATCATTCTTACCCAAAATGTGGAAATATCTATAAATCGCATATGATAATCTGGATTGTGATTTTCTTAGGTCAAATATGGAATTCTCTATATTTCACATATGCAAACCTTGGCATTGGTTTTCTTAAGATACAGAGAAGTGTTATGGAGTTGGAATCAACTCTACTTTACAAATGAAAATCTGGCCACCACTCTTTCTTCACGAAATATGGAAATCTTCGAACTTCTCAAACATATATCAAGGGAACACATTTCTACCATGAAATACGGAATTCTCTGAATTTCCTATAACAAAATCTTGGTCCTAATCCTCCTTTTTGGAAGTAGCTGCTGCTGCTGCTAAGTCGCTTCAGTTGTGTCTGAACTCTTTGCGACCCAATAAAGGGCAGCCTACCAGGCTCCGCCCTCTCTGGGATTCTCCATGCAAGAACACTTGATTGGGTTGTCATTTTCTTCTCCAATGCATGAAAGTGAAAGGTGAGAGTGAAGTCACTCAGTTGTATCCGACTCTTTGCGATCCCATGGACTGCAGCCTACCAGGCTGCTCCATCCATGGGATTTTCCAAGCAAGAATACTGGATTGAGCTGTCATTGCCTTCTCCTCATGGAAATAGAGATTATCTGTATTTCGCATTTGAAAATCAGACTGGAGATTTCCCTGAAAGAAATGTGGAAATCTCTTATATTTCATAAGAACCGCTGGTTCTTCAGTTACTGAAACACTTGCCTCTCCCATGTGCACTTTGGCACTGCTGCTCATGGAAATATCTTCCATGCAGAGCATGCTTTGTGTTGAGCAGAGATTGGCAGCTGATTCACTGCTGCCAGGGTGCCCCGAATTCCAAGGGGCGTGCCCCTGAGGAAATGCCTTTAGACTCCAATCAAATGGAAAGCAGCAGAGACATTGGGAGTCCCATAACCCATTCTGGGCAGTCAGAATCCCTGTAGTTTTTCTCATTTGTTCAGTGTAAAAGCAGGACATTGTCCAGTCACCTAGGTGGAGCTGGAATGGGTGGCTCCTTTCCTTCCTAGTTAGGGCCAGACCACTTTAGACACATTCCTATGTCATTTGGTGAAGACAGGAAGCAGGTACAAGGGATCTGTTTCTAAACACACAATCACACACACACATAGAAATACACAAAAGACACTTGCCTATAGACAAGACATGCTAGGGACTGCAGATCCTGCCGTTTTAAGGAGTTACAAGCCACTACCCCGCACACACAGACGAGGCAGAGATGAGAAGCTGAAAGAAATCGACCCTCCCTTGGTGGATGCAGAGAGGGGTCCTAGTGGACCTCAGGGGACCCAGAACCATGAGCATGTCTGATGATATGGCAGGGGCTGGGATGTCAATGGGATGGCCCAGGAAGCAGGAATGCCCACATCCCTTGAAGATCACTGTTACAGTGTACTTGTTCTTATCCTTGTACTGGTTCCTCGATTAAAGCATATTATGAACCACCCCAAAATGTGTCGCATGATCAGTGACCAAGATAAACACTTATTTATGTACATGATTGATTTGGAGGTGAGTGAGGGAGGTTGAGGACAATCATTTGCTGGAAATGGCCAAGGACGCTTTGGGCATGGGGGTGGGGGGGCGCATATCATATTATCCGGCATGTACAGTGTGAGTGTTTGGAAAAGAGAAGCGGAAGGCATTGTTGCCTGCCTGGCAGGTGAGCTGAGGACCCTAGAAGCTTGCCTTTTCCCTCCTCCTGGTCCTGGAAAGTGCAGGTGTTAGGCCATCCTCGGTCCAATTGCAAGCTGATAGCCCCTTTCCTGACAACCCCTACTTCTGGAATACAGTCATCATGAAGGAGTACTATCATGACATCACTGGAATGATGTGGCTCCCAGTCACTGTGGCTGGATGGGAAGGGAGTGGATGCTCTTCCAGTGTGACCTTCCCTATCCCCTTTGCCTTGCTGCAGGATATAGGGCATATCTTTCCACTCAGCTCCACTGGTTCTGGGATTATGGATTGATGGCTCCAACCCTCAGTCTGTACACCAGCAGCCTTAGCTTCCTCAACTGGTTGTCAAACCACAACTGCCCAGGGCTGATCATGATTGCAGAGGTGTTGTCACTCTGGGCCTAGCCCAGAACTGGAGATGGATATTGCAGCTCTTGGCTACACATGGGTGGGTTTGGGGCCTCATCAGGCATGTTCTGACCTTACTCATGTTGCCAGTAGATCGTCTCCGAAGATCTGTGGGTTGAGGCCTTGCAGTATGACCCCTGGGAGGAAGGTCCTGCCATGAGAGGTACCTACAAGAACACAGGTTTTGAGGGGAACAGGAGCTGGGCCCTGAAGTAACAGCTGTGTAGGGTCTGGGACACTCTCCTTTCCCAAATGGGGAAGCTAGGCTCATGCAGTATGGCTGCAGAGCCTGGATTCAGATCACAAAGTTACATGGTCACAGGCTGAGTTGAGGAGCTTGGAGACTTCATGTGTCCAAATCTCATTCAAAGCAGCCATAGTTACAGCATTAGAGTCCTATGTGATACTGGTGCAGGCAGAGTGAATTAATAAGAATCTTTGTCAGAATGAGGATTCTCTGGGTTCTGCCATCGTATGGCCTCTTGCTGCTCATTGTGTTTGAGGTTACCCTGGCCCTTCTCTTCCACCCCTCCTCCTGGGAAAGCCTACCAGTCAGAAGGGGTTCATCACCAGTGTGGCATTATTATTATTTGTAAATTAATGTATTTTAATGGAGGCTAACTACTTTACAATAATTGTAGTGATTTTTGCCATGCATTCACATGAATCAGCCATGGGTGTATATGTGTCCCCATCCTGAAACCCCTCTCACCTCCCTCCCCAACCCATCCCTCAGGCTTGTCCCAAGGCACCAGCCCTGAGTGCCCTGTCTGATGCATCAAACCTGGACTTGTGACCTGTTTCACATATGGTGATACACATGTTTCAGTGCTATCCTCTCAAATCATCAGGTTCTTGCCTTCTTCCACAGAGTCCAAAAGTCTGATTTTACATCTGTGTCTCTTTTGCTGCCTTGCATATAGAGTCATTGTTACCATCTTCCTAAGCCCCATATATGTGTGTTTTCATACTGTATTGGTGTTTTTCTTCTGATTGACTTCACTGCGTGTAATAGAAACCAGAATCATTCACCTCATTAACCCTGATTCAAATGCATTATTTTTAATTGCTGAGTAACATTCCATTGTGTATATGTACCACAGCTTTCTTATCTATTCATCTGTCGATGGGCAACAAGGTTGCTTCCATGTCCTAGCTATTGTAAACAGTGCTGCAATGAATATTGGGGTACATGTGAGTCTTTCAATTCTGGTTTCCTTGTTGTATACGCCCATCAGTTGGATTGCTGTGTTGTATGGCGATTCTATTTCCAGTTTTTTAAGGAATCTCCATACCATATTCCATAGTTGATATGCTATTTGGCATTCTGCCCAACAGTGCAAGAGGGTTTCCTTTTCTCTGCATTTATTGTTTGCAGACTTTTTGAGAGCAGCCCTTCTGACTGGCATGAGATGGTACCTCATTGTGATTTGCATTTCTCTGATAATAAGTGATGTTGAACATCTTTACATGTGTTTGTTAGCCATCTGTATATCTTATTTGGAGAAATGTCTGTTTAGTTCTTTGGTTTTTTTTTTTTTTTGATTGGGTCGTTTATTTTTCTAGAATTCAACTGCATGAGCTTCTTGTATATTTTTGAGATTGTCTTTGTCAGTTGTTTCATTTACTATTATTTTCTCCCACTCTGAGGGCTGTCTCTGCACGTTGCATATAGTTTCTTTCATTGTGCAAAAGCTTTTAAGTTTAATTAGGTCCCAATTTTTAATTTTTGCTTTAACTTCCATTACTCTGTTGGGTGGGTCATAGATAATCCTGCTGTGATTTATGTCAGAGAGTGTTTTGCCTATGTTTTCCTCTAGAAATTTTGTAGTTTTTGGTCTTACATTTAGATCTTTGATTCATTTTGAGTTCATTTTTGTGCATGGTGTTAGAACATGTTTGAATTTCATTCTTTAGCAAGGGGTTGACCAGTTTTCCCAGCAGCACTTGTTAAAGAAATTGTTTTTCTTGCATTGTATATTCTTGCCTCTTTTGTCAAAGATAAGGTTTCCCAAGGAGTGTGAATTTATCTCCAGGCTTTCTACTTCTTCCCATTGATCTATATTTCTGTCTTTGTGCCATCACCTTACTGTCTTGATGACTATAACTTTGTGGTATAGTCTGAAGTCAGGCAGGTTGATTCCTCTAGTTCCATTCCTCTTTCTCAACATTGCTTTGGCTTTTTGAGTGTTTTTCTATGTCCATACAAATTGTGAAATTATTTGTTCCAGTTCTCTAAAAAATACCAGTGGTAGCTTGATAGGGATTGCATTGAATCCATAGATTGCTTTATGTAGTATACTTATTTTCACTATATGGATACTTCTGATTCATGAACATGGTATATTTCTCCATCTATTTGTGTAAACTTTCGTTTCTTTCACCAGTGTTTTATAGTTTTCTGTATATAGTTTTTTGTTTGTTTGTTTTGTTTCTTTATGTAGATACATTCCAAAGTATTTTATTCTTTATGTTGCAATGGTGAATGTAATTGTTTCCTTAATTGATATTTCTGTTTCCTCATTGTGAGTGTGTACAAAAGCAAGAGATTTCTGTGTGTCAGTTTTATATTCTTCAACTTTTCTATATTCATTGATTGGCTCTAGTAATTTTCTGGTAGTGTCTTTAGGGTTTTCTATGTAGACTTTCATCTCATCTACAAACTGAATTTTTCTTTTTCTTTTCCATTCTGGATTACATTTATTCTTTTTTATTTCTCTGATTGTTGTGGCTAAATTTCCAAAACTATGTTTAATAGTAGTGGTGAGAGTGGGCATCCTTGTCTTGTTCTTTACTGTAAAGGGAATGCTTTCAAATTTTCACCAGTGAGGATAATGTTTGATGAGAATTGATCATGTATGACTTTATTTTTTTTATATTCACGTATGTGCCTTCTGCTTGCTTTCTGGAGGTTTTTTTTTTTTTTTTTTTTTTAAATCATAAACAGATGTTGAATTTTGTCAAAGGCTACTTCTTCATCTATTGAGAAAGTCGTGCTTTTTTTTTTTTTTTTCCTTTCCATTTGTTAATGTGGTGTATCCGATCGACTGATTTGTGAATATTGAAGAATCCTTGCATTACTGGTATAAAGTCCACTTGGACATGATGTATGATGTTTTTAGTACATTGTTGGATTCAGTTTGTGAGAATTTTGTTGAGGATTTTTTCATCTATGTTCGTCAGGGTTATTGGTCAGAAGTTTTGTTTTTTGTGGCATCTTTGTCTGGTTTTGTTATTAGGGTGTACCATTGAAGTTTTGTGTTAATGTTGAGGTGTTCTCTTAATTTCCACATTCACCATGTGTCTTTCACCGCCAATGCACAGACAAAGCTGGAAGCAGCTTCAGGCTGGCTCAGGATAATACTGAAGTGTCAGGGGAAGAAAGGGAAAGGGATACCAAAAGAGCAGAATGTGATGCTTAGCGATTCCATCTCCCACATAGCTGGGCACAGGCATTTTCAACTACTGAAACACCTGTTCCCTGTTTGTGTTGTGTCCCTGTGCCCTGCATGTGTTCATTTCCATGCATGTGCTTGTGTTGCCCATGTCTGTATGTGTGTGTTTCTGACCCATTATAGTTGCTGATACAGAGACGGGACTGAGATTTGGAGCAATCAGAAGAGGAGTCACAAGGCATCCACAGACAGCGGGAGACTGTTCAATATATTTCAACAGTGACCCTGTTCATGACAGGAAATTGGACAGAATGGCTGATGGTAACTCAGGATAGTGGTTCCAAAATCTGGAATGGCCTTAAGAAACATAAACAAGCTCAAAATATCTGCTGTGCTATTGTGTGTGTTTGTACTGGGAAGCAGGTGTGGAGGACTTGAGGAGTCACCCAGAACAAATCAAGTGTTTGGGGCTTTTAAGTCACAAACTGTGGACACCCTAAAGGGCCTTCTGTGAGCTGAAACACAAGATCTTTTGGAAGCAGAAGCTCCATCTGGGCAAAGAAGTTCTGTCTTCTGGGGGAATCCGTAGCTTCTGGGTCAAAGTTGTAACCCTTTGGTGGTGCTTGTGGAATTCGCTTTATCTGGGCTATTATGAAAGCAGTTTACACATCTGGCAGCTTGGGTAGAAAATGTGTTTATTGGATTATGGCTATTTGGTGGCCTCCTGCAAATCTTTGCCTAAGGCTATGTGTGATTCTTGCTGTTCTAATTGGCACAAATTGACACTTGGTCTTTAGATGCAGCGGATCTACTCATAACTGTTATTAGCACCGGAGACTCTTCAGAGGAACGTGCTGTCTTCTACACAGGTCTTCTCCAAAAAGTTGAATGAATTTGGGGTTGAACTAGGATTTGTAAGTCTCATGCTAGTTGTAGGTAGCGGTGTTTGTTTTCCAGCAATTAGCTATGCTTTAGGAGGCTGAGATAGAGTTTAGGGCCTTCCTGTTAGGAACAAAACCTCCTTGTGCACAGCCTTGGGGATTGTTGGGCCTTCAACCTGTCTGTGTTGAAGAAAGGTGACTAGATACTAGTTGCAAATTGAACTCAGGCACTGGCTGGGTTACCCTTTAAGCTAGCTTGCTTCTTCCAACCCTTTCACTTCTAGCATCTAGAGACTCCTTGAACTAAAGGGGTTTTTGAACCACCCTCAGATGTCAGCCAAGTAACTAAGATGAAGAAATGCTTAGCTACATGTTCAACTTGAATGTCAGGCTGGGGACACTGATATTGTGGAGGGGAGGTGACCATAGAGGAGAGGGAAAATGATTTATCCCGTTCAACTAGAAAGGACAGCTTTCCTGTAGAGAGATATTGTACCCCACCTTCCTGGTAGGTGGAGTAATTCAGGCATCACAGTCAATGCTGTATAATCAAATCTGTGACCTTGGCATTATTAATCAAGCGAGCTAAACAGCCATCTGAATTCACCTGACCTAACTCTACATTTTCCGATTCTTCTGTGGGTACAAACCTTCCTTTGAAATGTCTCTCTGTAAATTCAGTCCACATGGTGTGGTTTATTTCTTTCAACTTTAAGTAATTTAATTTTTATTAAAGGATGATTGCTTTACGGAATTTTGCTGTTTTCGGTCAAATCTCAACATGAGTCAGGCATAGGTATACATATATCCCCTCCCTTTTGAAGCTCCCTCCCACCTCCCTCCTCATCCCAGATGTCTAGGTTGACACAGAGCCTCTGTTTGAGTTTCCTGAGCCATAGACAAAATTCCTGATGATTATTCTTTTACCTGTAGTTACGTAAGTTACCATGTTAGTCTTTCCATTCATCTCTCCTTCTCCTCCCCTCTCCCCATATCCATAAGTCTATTCTCCATGACTGCTTCACCATTGTTGCCCTGTAAAATAAATTTTCAGTACCATTTTTTCCTAGAGTCTGTATATGTGATAGAATATCATATTTATCTTTCTCTTCAAGTCCCACAAACTTAACTGAATATATAAATATATATCTTTCTATTTGGTTACACCTTGCTGTCTTGGTTCTTGTAGTTGCTCATCCAAGACTTCCTTTGGCTTAACATTTGCCTGCAAAGTTTCTATTAATTTGCTTTTCTAAACTGTGAATGGAAAATTCCCAATTGTTTCATTTCATACCCTTTAATTTTTGATGAAAGCTAGAGTTTTGAATTTTGGAATTCAGTAAATGGAGAGGAAGCTTCTACCCTCATATTTATTTATGACTGCTGGTTTTACTGGATTATTTTGGTCACTTTTCCCAATAATTTTTGTATGGACTCTTTTCTTTGTAATGTAGTATGCAGTCAGTGACATCTGTCCCAGTACATGGGTAGCAAAAAGATATTCCTCTTAATCTTTGTGGTGGGGGTCCAGAGAGTAGAAGAGAGTAGTAAAAGCTAAGGTTTATTTGTTCTTTTATTTGTTTGTTTTAAACCACAGTCCCAGTTTTGCAGATAATATGGGGGCTCGGGTACACAACAACATCATTGCATACACCTTCATTTTCCCGAATTTCCCCATCCAGTTTACTTGGAGAGTACAGATCAGCCAGAGGTAGAAACTTAGGACCTTCTCAACTTTTCCCCAAGCCTGTCAATGTGTGAGAGCTTGTCTGTCTCGATGCAGAATGGATAAGTTTCTCCCTTAGCCTCTCTGAGGCCATTTTGGGTCTCCTGATAATTATGTGGGCACAAGACACATTAGAAATATAAACTAATTTAGTTCATGCACACAGAGATCTCACAGAAATAGGATGTCTTAAGTGACTGAAGCAGGCTGAATGCATATGATTTTTGGCAAATATGTATTTATAGGTTTAGCCCAACAAAGAAATCTGTGTTTGGAAAAGTACGTTAATAAAAACATTCAGAGTTTGCTTATGTTGCTTTCTTAGCTTTCAATTCCTAATTCTGGGGACAAGGATTCTTTATAGCCTCCTGTCATAGGGAGGGTAACATCACATGAATTTATTTTCCACTTTCAGGGAGAAAGGAGGGGGTGTAATATTGTGGCTTTTAATCATTTCCCCTCGTTGACCATTTGCTAGGCTGGCTTAGATCTAAACAGTAAACATAGCACTAAGGTATGTATTGAGAATCCTGTTCTGGATTCCAAGAGTTCCCGCCTCTGCAAATTCTCTGGCAGCTTGGCAAATTCCAAGCTAAATTAGCGGCTTTGGAGAGCAAACATGGGTCACTAGGTCAGTGTTAAGAGATCTACAAACAGAGAAAAGAAGGTAGGTTAGAATGAAGATGAAGGAGCTAAACAGAAAAAAAAAAAAAAGTACATTTCCAGTCTAGTTGGTGTTTTCCTTCTACAGGGAGATAACCCTTGGGAGAAAAGTCAAAGAGTTGCAAAGGGAAAAGTATCCAGTTATGAAGACCAGGGGCACCTCGCTTTAGAGGTTTTGGGTCCCAAGGCAGTGCTGGACCTGATATGAGAGCAGCAGATTAACAGGGAAGGATCATGAAAAGTTCAGGCAGAGAAGGAGATGATCCAAGTCAACTGAGCCCAAGGTCCCCTGCCATGTGTGTGTGATTCCTGGAAGGAAAACTCAGGGAATGTAGTTATGCCAAAATGATTGGTACTGTGAACCTGCCCAGGGCTATGTGAAAATACAGAACACAAAGTACATAGCACTCCACTGTCCATGACAAGCACTTCCAGATCTGCATACCTCTTTGCAGGTCAGTCCCACACCAAGAAAATCCCAAGATCTTGTAGCCTTCCAGGATAACATGCAAAGATGGAAGAGGGCACCAACTTCATCAACAAGTGGTACCAAAAAACAAAAAAAAAGGGAGTGATCACCTGAATAATTGAATTTTGTATTTCTCACATATGAAATCTGGGGTGAATAATTTCCTCTATTTAATATGAAACCTCTGTATTTCACATGTGAAAATGAGAATGAAAAAAGAACTTCATGCATGAAATATAGAATCATATATGTCTTCCATATGAAGATAGTTCCTGATATTTTACATGAAATATGAAATTTTCTACATAGAACATAAAATCTCTATATCTCATGTATTAGAATATAGTTCTTAATTTTTTTTCAATAAAATATGGAATTTTTATGTTTCAGATAAAAGAGAAATCAGCATCGGATATTTCTCCATGAAACATGGAACTCTCTTTATTTGCACATGTGGAGATCTGTGCTCATATTTTCCTCACTGAAACCAAACAGTTCCTTTACTTCCCAAGTGAGAATCTTATGCTGATTTGAAACATTGAATTTTCAAGTGAAATGTAACTTTCTGTTATTGTATATTTTTGAATCTGGGTGGATGTATTTCTACAGAGAAATTGGAATTTTAATGAACTTTTAATGAAATCTGTGCACTGATTTTCCTCCATGAATAAGGAAAAATCATCTGTAAACTTTGATTTTTGACCATCAAGCCTGAAAGAGGAAACCTCATCTACTTTGCATATGAAAAGTTGAACACAGCTTTTCCTGTATGAATATAGGATCCCTTTATTTCATGTAATTTTATGTGTGCAGGTTTTGTACATAAAATATTCTCCTTTTTTTTTAAATGTGAACATCAGGTAACTGGATGTCTTCAATACAATATAGACTTCATAACAAATGTTTCTAACACTTGCACTGATTTTACTACATTAAAACATGAAATCTCTATATTTCACATATGAAAATCTGCGTGCAGATTTCTAATATGGAATCTTGAGTTCTCTGTAATTAACAGATGGAAATTCATTTGTTGATTTTCCTACATGGAAATGGGATTATCTATATTGTACACAATCATGTAGGTGTTTATATATGGATTTCTCTGTACTATACATATCAAGTTCTAGGTGTAGAATTTTCTGTATAAAAATATAAGCCCAGATTTTCATAAGCAAAATAGATTAGTCCATACTTTCTTCAGAGAATCTGAGATTATATTTATTTGTGAAATATTCAAAATTCTGAATCTGATATCAAGGAATCTGTATCTACTTTGTTATGTGAAATATAGAGAATTTCATACAGAAAATCATGTAGAATTTTGTATAGAAAATCCTCCTGTGCACAAATGTGCATTGAAATATCAAGAATACCATATTTCCTCTAGGAAGACAGTGCTTAGGTTTTCAGATAATAAATACAGAGAACTCCATAATTGATTTAGATTCATCAGCACCATAATCTGCTCAAGCTCAATATAAAGTATTTTATATTTTGGATAAGAAAAAGAGACATGGGCACCCCAACGTTCATCACAGCACTGTTTATAATAGCCAGGACATGGAAGCAACCTAGATGCCCATCAGCAGATGAATGGATAAGGAAGCTGTGGTACATATACACCATGGAATATTACTCAGCCATTAAAAAGAATTCATTTGAATCAGTTCTCATAATGAGATAGATGAAACTGGAGCCCATTATACAGAGTGAAGTAAGCCAGAAAGATAAAGACCAATACTGTATACTAATGCATATATATGCAATTTAGAAAGATAGTAACGATAACCCTATATGCAAAACAGAAAAAGAGACACAGATGTACAGAATAGATAGTAATATTTTCTTATGGCAATTATAGAGGATTCCATATTTCATTTAGAAAATCAGTACCATGTGTTTGGATATGAAATATAGGAAACTCCAAATTTCATGTGGGAATATCTGCATGTCTGTTCCAAAAAATGACATTCAGAGTCTTCCTTGGATTTCACTCAGTAATAACATTGTCCAGATTTTCATATACAAATTATTTTTTAAATATTCCATATTCACGTATCAAATCTGGAGCCACTTTCACATACGAAACGTCAGAGTTTTTATGTTTCACTTATGAAAATGTGTAAGTAGGATTTGCACATAAAGTTAAGAAAATTACAAATATGATATATGAAAATCTCCAGCCAGATAGGAATATTAAAAACAAATAGAAATGTCCATATTCTTTTTTTTTTTAAGAACTTTCCACAAATTCTCAATAAGACCAAAAGAAAATTTCAAATATCTTTTCAGCAACGTGCTCTTTGATTGCTCCATGTGTAATATAGAGAAATCCACCTTGTATATAGGACAATCTTTACCCATATATTTTCACATAGGAGATCCGAAATCTCTCCTAAAAAATCTGCAGACTGGGGTACACGTGTCTCTTTCAGTTCTGGTTTCCTCAGTGTGTATACCCAGCAGCAGGATTGCTAACACATATGGCAGTTCTGTTTCCAGGTTTTCAACTAATTTCCACACTGTTCTCCATAATGCCAGTACTTGTTTGGAGTCCCAGCAACAGTGTAAGAGGTTCCCTCTTCTCCACACCCTCTCCAGCATTTATTATTTATAGACTTTTGAATAGTAGCCATTCTGACCGGCATGAGATGGTACCTCACTGCTAGTTTCATTCTATTACATGTGGTTAACCAGTTTACCCAGTACCACTTATTAAAGAGATTTTTTTTTTTTTTCTTTTTCCATTGTATATTCTTGCCTCCTTTGTCAAAGAGAAGTTGTCCGTAGGTGCATGGATTTATCTCTGGGCTTTCTGGTTTGTTCCATTGATCTTTATTTCTGTCTTTGTGCCAGTGCCACACTGTTTTGCTGATTGCAGCTTTTTGGTATGGTCTGAAGTCAAGAAGGTTGATTTCTCCAGGTCCATTCTTTCTCAAGGTTGTTTTGGCTATTCGAGGTTTTTGGTATTTCCATATACATTGTGAAATTATTTGTTCTAGTTCTGTGAAAAATATTGGTGGTAGCTTGATAGGGATTGCATTGAATCTATTTATTGCTTTAGGTAGTATAGTCATTTTCACTACATTGATACTTCCAATCCACGAACATGGTATATTTCTCCATCTATTTGTGTCCTATTTGATTTCTTTCATCAGTGTTTTATAGTTTTCTATGTATAGGTCTTTTGTTTCTTTAAGTAGGTGTACTCCTAAGTATTTTATTCTTTTTGTTGCAATGGTGAATGGGATTGTTTCCTTAATTTCTTCTTTCTGTTTTCTAATTATTAGTGTAAAGGAATGCAAGGGATTTCTGCGTGTTAATTTTATATCCTGAAACTGTACTATATCCATTGCTTAGCACTAGTAATTTTCTGGTGGAGTCTTTAGTGTTTTCTATGTAGAGGATCATGATATCTGCAAAGAGTGAGAGTTTTAATTCTTCTTTTCCAATCTGGATTCCTTTTATTTCTTTTTCTCCTCTGATTGCTCTGGCTAAAACTTCCAAAACTAGGTTGAATAGCAGTGGTGACAGTGGACACTCTTGTCTGCTTCTTGACTTTAGGAGGAATGCTTTCAATTTTTCACCATTGAGCATCATGTTTGCTCTGGGTTTGTCATATATACCTTTTATTATGTTGAGGTATATTCCTTCTATTCCTTCTTTCTGAAGGGGTTTTATTATAAATGGGTGTTGAATATTTTCAAAGGCCTCCTCTGTATCTATTTTTATAACCATATGGTTTTTATCTTTCAATTTGTTAACTTGGTGTATTACCCTGATTGACTTGTGAATATTAAAGAATGCTTGGATCCTTGAGATAAAGCCCACGTGGTCATGATGTATGATCTTTTAAAATATGTTGTTGGACTCTGTTTGCTAGGATCTTGTTAATGATTTTTTGCATCTATGTTCATCAGTGTTACTGACCTGTACTTTCCTTTTTTTGTGACATCTTTGTCGGGTTTTGGTGTTGGAGTAATGGTGGCCTCATAGAATGAGTTTGGAAGTTTCTCTTCCTCTTCAGTTTTCTGGATGAATTTGAGTAGAAGGTGTTAGTTCTTCTTGAAATTTTAGGTAGAATTCAGCTGTGAAGCTGTCTGGTCCTGGGCTTTTGTTTCCTGGGAGATTTCTAATTAAAGTTTTGATTTGTGATGGATCTGTTAAGATTTTCTATTGCCTCCTGCTTCAGTTTTGGAAAGTTATACTGTTTTAAGAATTTGTCCATTTCTTTCAAGTTGTCCATTTTATTGGCATATAGTTACTGATAATAGTTTCTTATGATCCTTTGTATTTCTGTGTTGTCTGTTGTGATTTCTTCATTTCAATTTCCAATTTTGTTGATTTGATTCTTCTCACCTTGTTTCTTGATGACTCCAGCTAATGGTTTTTCAATTTTGTTTATCTTCTCAAAGAACCAGCTTTTAGCTTTGTTGATTTTTGCTATGGTCTCTTTTGTTTCTTTTAAGTTTATTTCTGCCCTAATTTTAAGTTTATTTCTGCCCTAATTTTAAGTTTATTTCTGCCCTAATTTCTTCCCTTCTACAAGCCCTGGGGCTCTTCATTTCTTCCCTCTCTAGTTGCTTTAGGTGTAGAGTTAGTTATTTATTTGACTTATTTCTTTTTTCTTGAGGTAAGCCTGTATTGTTATGAACCTTCCTCTTACCACTGCTTTTACAATGTCCCATAGGTTTTAGGTTATTGTGTTTGCATTTTATTTCATTTCTATAAATATTTTGATTATATATATATATATTAATTTCTTCTGTGATTTGTTGGTTATATAGAAATGTGTTGTTTAGCCTACATATGTTGGAATTTTTAGAGTTTTGTTTTTTTTTTTTTCCTTTTTTTTCTGTAATGGACTGCTAATCAAACTGTGGTCTGAAAGGATGCTTGGAATGACTACAGTTATTTTTTCCCACTTACCAAAGCTAATTTTATGGCTCAGGATGTGATCTATCATGGAGTGCTGAGGCTTTAAAAGATAGATTAGTTCATGTTTCATTTAGGAAATTCCATGCTGAGATTTCCACTTTGAAATATAGAGAAGTGAATATTTCATGTAGGAAAATCATGATCCACATTTTCCTGAGAAATATAGAAAATTAATTTTGATGGATTAAATGTCTGCCTAGATTTTCATATGTGAACTATGAAGTATTCCATATTTAATAGAGGAAAATCAGTTAAGCAATTTACATATGTGAAATAATTAAAATTGCATATTTTGTGTGCTAAAATTAGTGGCCAGATGTTCATAAGGGAAATATGCAAAATTCTACATTTCATAGAGAAAAAAAAAGTACCTTGTTTTTCACATGTGTAAAACATAAAATTCGTAATTTCAAGTGAGAAAATATACACACAGATTTTCATATGAAATATCGAGAATTCCAATTTTGTTTTGAAAAGTTTGTGATGTCATTTTCACTGGTGATATATGGAGAATTTCATATTTCAGAGAGGAAATTTGTATGCATGTATTCATATGTGAAATATTGAGCCCTATGCTTCATGTAGCAAAATTTTGCCCATATGTCAGTATGCGACATTCAGAGAATTCCATATTTAGAAATGGAATTTCTCTATAGAGAGAAATTTACATATGGAGCATCACTAAATTCGGGGATACCACAGGACAGCATCCTGCTAAGGGTCATAACTCACCAGTGCCAGAGGAATTGAAGTCTGCCATTTACTGTACAGAGGACCTTTCAGAGTGGTTCTGTTTTTTTCCAGCCTCCAGGTGAGAACACATCCCAACCTATCCTGTCACCTTAACACTGTGGGGCCTGGAGCAGTGAGAGGATTAACCAACCATCCTTTGCAGTGTCCTGAAACCCAAGCATTCTGTGAGGAGTTTAAAAATGATGATTCAACTTGCCTCTCTGCAGATAGCAGCTGCTAATGCTATGGTGCCAACAGTCTCCCAAAGCTTAGAGAAAAGGCAAGGTGTGCTCATGTGCCTGGTCATGTAGAGGAAAGAATGCTCCTGCACTTAAGAAGTACAGAAAGCTCTTTGTTGCTGGGTGTCCATGAGATTGTGCATACCATCTCTAATGTTCCTGTGAATAATATGCATTCTGCTTCCCAGCACTTTTTCATCTTCCCTAAAGCAAGCATGCCCCCCGGTGCTTCCTTCCTGCCTCTCCTTTCTGCCCAGGGATCCAGGTTGCAGCAGCATGTTTCCACTTACACCATGCTCCTTTGGGAACTTCCTTGGGTTTGTTTCCCTGGTGTTCATGTCTCTGCTACCCCATGGTCTATGTAGCTTACACAAGCTCTTTCACATTTTCTGTAACCATTCTTCTATCCCCCCAGTCAGGCCAGATCCTAGAGCTCACACACACCGTTCCCTGAAAGGGAACTTCCACATATGCAGAACAATAAGCATACTTGTCCAGATAATGTGCTTTGGTAAGCCCCTCTCTTTTCTTTTTTTCTCTCCCTAGTTATTTCCTTTCACTTATTTGTTGATCAAGTCAATGTCTTCTACCTTTACGATTATCATGGAATGTTGCAAATCTTGGAATTTGTTCATGAAGGGAACTGTCCTGTAAAGAGGTGGGAAGGGTTGAAAGTACTTACTGAGGACAGCTGATTGATGTGCACCTGTGTTCTGCATTGTCAAATCACACTGGACTGATTCAGGGTGCCAATCACATTGGCATCATTCCATTCCCTGTGTTTTCTTACAGGAACAACACAGAAACAGCAAGGGGCTTTGGACTCAGTTGACGTGGAGCAGCACTTTGTGGGCCTGCACCTCTCAAATCATTCCTTGTCAATGTTGAACCTTCATCACAGGAACAGGAAACCATCCCCACCCCCGAACTTGGCCTGTTACCTGTGTCCCATGTGCTCTTGCTCATCCTAAGGGTTCTTTTCTGTTTGGAACTGTTTTAATTTCCCCTAAGGTTTATCTCCCTGTGGCAGGAAAAGGCCAAATAGCCACCTGATCACCCAGACGACCAAAGAGAGTGTGACAGGCCTGTGTCTGATACAGTATTCTGAGAACGTGTGCATAGATCCAAAATCTCTGCTGAAAGAAGGCACTGAATGTGAGATCAAAAAGTTAAAGGGAGCTCCCTTCCCATTGGCTCTATAGTTTACCTACCCACATACCTGGAGCCCCAACATAGATCACACTCTGGTAAACCTGCCCACCCTGGGCCCACAGATCATGCCTTCCTTGTGCAGAAATCAGCATTCCCCTGCCAAATGCTCCAAGAGAGCTTGTTTCCTGCACAGGCCTCACTGACTTGCTAAATGCCAAGGCTCTCTTTCTCATGCTGTCTCTCTAGTGTGGTAGCTTGGGGTAGAGCTCAGGTATCCCTGATAGCCTACAGAACCCACTTCCCATGAACCCCAGTAAAAGGTTGGCCCAGGGGACATCCAGGGCACCCACTTAAAATCAAGGGTCCTTGTGAGAGCCTCATGGTATCAAACTCTTTCATGATCACAATGATAAAAATCAGAGATTCTGCTCCAGTGAGACTGTCAGAACACTCTGTCAGGTGCAGACCCACACCTTTGCTGCTCTGCCCTCTGAAGCCAAGCTTGAGAACCGAGAGAATGGAAGGAATTTTTGGCAGAACTTTTACCACAAGTAAGGGCACATTAGGATGGACTGCAGTTCCTAGTCCCTGGAGCCTGAAAAGCAGCAGACTCTGAAACACTCCCAGGGTCATACCAGTCTCTCACTGTCCCAGAGTCCCTGTATGCAAACAGCATGCCAGCTTTGCTTCCTCCCAGTTCCCTCCCTCACAGGCAAAATCTGGCAGAGGGATGCATGCATGCATACCATGCCTATGCTTTCCTCACTTTTCTGCACTGTCTTGAAGTTTGGAAGTGCCTGGACTGATTTGAAGCTCACAGACATCTCCTAGGGTACCTGGGGTTTCACGCTAAGATTCTACCTTAGCCAGTCGTTTTTTTCAAATGGTGCCAACGTGTGCCTTGAAGAGGATGTGTGCTGGCTGATGGGCTGATCCTAGGCAGCAAAAGCCCAGTACCTTACCGTATGGCCTTCTCATATGTGTGGAACAAATTCTCAGTGCAGCAGACTCTCTTTCTGTCCTTCTTCCTCCCGATCTCTGCCCTTTTCTGAAAGATTGTCCTCTTTCAAATCTCAGGTCCTGCCCTAGCAAGGTCCATTTGATCTTTAATTGAGTAAAACTGTCGACCAGGCTTTCATACTTGAAATATACAGAATGCCATGTTTTAGGTAGTAACATCAGTATACAGACACATTATGCTGTTAAGGTGAAGCCAGATGATCAACAATCATATTCTAAAAGAGATCTCAGAAGAAAAAAAAAAAAAGCTTCAGATCCTTTGATTGCTTACCTGATCCCAAGAAGTTTGACATAATAATTATTGAAGCCATCTGGCATGGGGCACATTGTTATGGTAACCCTCGCAAAGCAATATACACACTTTCTGTTCAAAAGACACTTTCAGACTAAAAAAGGCCTCTTTTTCATACCTAGGTTATCAGGGAAAGGAAACTGGTAAAGAACTCTCTTACCTATCCATCAGCTGACAATCCTCACTGATTCCTAATGCTCCCTAAGAGATTTCACCCTGTTTTCAGAGATTCAGCTTCACTAGGACATATTTTGATTTCATGGGTAAAGTTGACCTAGGAAACATGAGAAGGAGGATAACTTGTAGAAAGCGGTAGAAGAAAATAAGCACACCAGGAAGACAGCATGACCTCATCAAAAACATACAGTCCTCTCCATTGATCCTTCCCACAGATCTCTTTATAAATCCATAGGAGGAAATGGGTAATGACCAAAGCATTACTGTCTTGTTTTAGTGATGGTACAAAGTTGGGATGTCAGCAACCATGCCTCAATAAACTTTCCCTAAGCATCACACTAGGCTACAATAGCTAGGGGGCCACCTAGAGAGAGCATCACAAGCCCTTCAAACTGTTGGAGCTACCTAGGTCTTCCCCCCCGCCCCGAAAAAAAAATGTTTGCCAGGTGTATTTTTGGTACTTTCTCAAGAAGAAGGGGTGAATTTGTAGTCTATGGCCACCACTCTTATCACCAGTCCTCTGGATTTCTGAGAAACCCAAGAGACCACCATTCTAGCCTGCAAATTATAAAACTGAAAAAAAGGAAAACAATCCCATTCAAATAGAAGCGGTGAAATGCATGGAGATGCTCATGGTCCTCAACCCCAAGAAGGGCCATTATGACCAGCAAAATTCACAGTTCCAGGTTATCTCAACTGTTAACACCTTCAGCCATACCAGGGGCACATCCTAATTATTGATAGACTGTAGATTTTATGTCCTCTAGCAACTCGAGAAATTGTGCCAACAAGAGCTCACAACACTTCATCTTAGCCAAGCCTAACAGACAAACTCTGAAATGCAGCACAACAGGCTCAAGGCTGGTTCAACTGAGAACATTTGCAGCCAACAATATCAGGTAGAGGACACTACAGGGAAAATGTACATGCAAGGAAAAGTCATGTAAAACCCTTTTGTGTCAGTTTTCAAGAAAAAAAATGTTCATCTCACACATAACCCAGTCGACAGGATTTAAATCACTAATAATATTAAAGTTAGCCACAAGGCAGCACAGGTTCCCTCTATGGAGGTTAAGAAGCTTCAGTGAAGGCCTGTCTGCAGCCTCTAATTTCCATTCCTCAAATGTATACATTCAGTCAGCAGAGAGTTCAAAATATGGACAATGGGCAGGTATTGGTGGAAGGTGAAGACTGCAAGAACAAAGAATCTTTCCAGGGCAAGGGATAGAGAATGCTACAGGTTGGTGATAAGATGGAAGATGATGGAAAGGAGAGTGATGGACATATTTCAGAGCTAGGATCTGGACATATGGTGTGGTGGAAGCAGCTCCAGACATGGCTATAGGCCTTGGCTATATATCAAATATTAAGAAGCTAAAGTGGTTTCTGGCTTCAATGAGCTTTTAGGATCTTAATGTCTCAGCATAGTAAATGAGACCAACAGCAGTGCCACTATGTAGAAAGACAAGAGATATTATTTTGGAGGGATGCTGGGACTTGCAGGAGACTTGCTCATTCAGACTTGTTACAACAGTTAGCATACTTAATAGATCTGGATCCAGGACTCACCTATCTGGTCTCTTTGGCAAATTTCAATTATGAGATCATATAAACATATATGTGGGATTTCATTTTTTTTCTTCTTGGAATACTTCTCTATTTATACAAAAGGAAGGTGGTACTAACTTGAAAGTCACATCTTTGTATTAGGAATTTTCTATCAATATTCTAATGTATCAATTGTGCTAAATGAATTTGTGTCACTAAGTATGGCCCACTTTTTAGTAACTCCTCCTGACATACTAGAGACACTACAGGAAATGTAAGGGCAGATACAATTCAAAAGCTAAACAACTAAACCAAGTTTCTAAGGACCATGGGCAGTACAAATGGCCATGGGAAAATAGGCCATGGCACAGATGGCTGATATAGGGGTGTGGGGGAAACTCTGATGAGAACTCAGAAAACTTGTAAATGGTTCATTTCTCATGGATATCAGTAAGCCCCTCTCCCTTCCAGCTAGCTCTAATGAAATCTTTCCCTTCATGGCATACACTACCTCCAGGTGACGATCCAGTTTGATTAGCAGCTAAACCACACATTTCAATGTCTTCCTTTGTCGCAGGAAAGGATTAAATATGCTGTCGTTGGTCACTCCCTTTTGTTTTTCTATAGTGATCAGTGGTCTAGGGCATTGCTTCTGATACCTTCAGGTATGTCACTGTGGAGGCTATACTTTCATCTTCCTAACATCATCTCCAGCTTCCTCTGATCATCCATGTACCTTCATTAGTACATTTGAAGCATTTCTCATGAAGAACGTTGTCACCATCCTCAGAACTTCTATCAATATATTAAAGTATTAGAATATATATTAGAACCCTGGAAAAACTTCACTAATGCTCCAGAACTCCTTCAGAAAAGGGACATTCAGTCTTCCTGATACATTCTTGGGGAAGGACTAGTAGTTTCCTAGAAATGAATATGAGGATGATTAACATACTTGCTATGTAAAGAATTGCATAATATGATAGAATACATAATTTATTTCACTTGTGACATAACAATAGGTGTGGCCACACAGCAGGGGCAGGGAGTAGAGCCACATACACATAGAATGAAAGATCTTGGGGCTCTCTGGTTCTATGTCATAGCTGATCATGTTATAAAGTAACCTGCTTCTAGATAAGGAAGTAATATATGTGGGTCTCAATGTCATAATTTCCTCTCAATTGCAGAGTTTTTGGTTGTGCTCCTTGTTGCTCTAGACAAGAGCATTATTAAGTTAAAGTTCAATAGTCCCAAATTGTAAAAGAAATATTCCAATGGCGCAGACCCTCTAAAGCCAAGATTTGATCAATTCAGTTCAGTCCAGTTCAGTTCAGTTCTGTTCAGTTGCCCAGTCGCATCCGACTCTCCGCCACCCTTTGAACTGCAGCACGCCAGGACTCCCTGTCCATCACCAACTCCCGGAGTCCAACCAAACCCATATCTATTCAGTCAATGATGCCATCCAACCATCTCAACCTCTGTCATCCCTTTCTCCTCCTGTCCTCAATTTTCCCCAGCATCAGGGTCTTTTCCAATGAGTCAGCTCTTCGCATCAGGTGGCCAAAATATTGGAGCTTCAGCTTCAGCATCAGTCTTTCCAATGAACACCCAGGAATGATCTCCATTAGAATGGACTATTTGGATCTCCTTGCAGTCCACGGGACTCTCAAGAGTCTTCTCCAACACCACAGGATAGAAATCCTTATTTCAGGCAGGAGCCAAGATGGCGGAGTAGGACGGGGAGACCACTTTCTCTTCTACAAATCCATCAAAAGAATAACTGAATGCAGAGCAAACCTCACAAAACAACTTCTGATCGCTAGCTGAGGTCATCAGGCTCCCAGAAAAGCAGACCATTGTCTTCGAAAGGAGATAGGACAAAATATAAAAGATAAAAAGTGAGACAAAAGAGCTAAGGACGGAGACCCGTCCCGGGAAGGGAGTCTTAGGCGGCCTTGCTTGGGCTAGGGTCCGGGCCTGAGTGCCCTGAGGACAATCGGAGGGAGCTTCTGTGAGGTACCAACTTGAACTGTGGGAGACCAAAAGAGAGAAAATTAACCGGCCTGAACACACTGCCGGCCATTCGCAGAACAAAGGGACGGAGAAAGTCCCAAGAAGAGGTCGCAGGCTGCGGACCCGCCCAGCCCCGCCGGAGGCAGGAGGCAGGGGGGAGGGGAAGGTCGCGGCAGGTCGCGGCGAGACACAGGGCGCAGGCACCCGACCGGCGCGGGCGGGGACTGGGGCTGGGGACGCAGAGGGCGGAAGGCGCGCGCACCCGACTGGCGCCAGCGGAAACTGAGACTGGGTCCGCGGAAGGGAGTGAGTGCGCCACACCTGGGGATAGTGCGCCCATCAAGCCCCTCGCTGCCTGGACCGCTCTGACGGGGAAGGCACAGAGAGCAGGCGCAGCTTTTCCTTCTGCGCTTTTGTGGAACACCCGAGGGCTGGAACCTAGCGCAGCGCGGGGCGCGCTCCATATAGAACAGCCGGGAGCCTGAGCAGCGCAGACGGAGAAAGCAGCGTCAGCCCCTCCCGGCAGCGCCAGCCCGCCCCCGCAGGGCCAGCCCCTCCCCACAGCGTCAGCCCCGCCCTGCAGCGCCCTGCAGCGCCAGCCCCTCCCCGCAGCGTCAGCCCCCTCCCAGCAGCGTCATCAACTAGCTAAACATGAATAAGAGTCC
>NC_057420.1:4023322-4044284 GCF_019320065.1 Cervus canadensis
TTATAAATCGTTTTGAGATTTGAATTTTAGACTGACCTGTTTGATGAGCTTTGATAGATTCTCCTTTCCAAATGGAAAATATTATGACAACCCACATCTATTTTAGCTTCTGATTCTACTTGACTGCAACAGGAGTAAAGGATTGTATCTGAGTAATACAACTTGAATGGGTGTACGTCTTAGTCACCGAATCATGCCTGACTCTTTGCAACCCCATGGACTGCAGCCCATTAGGCTGCTCTGTCCATGGGCTTTTCTAGGCAAGGATATTGGGTTGGGTAGCCATTTCCTTCTCCAGGACAACCTGAATATTGGAACCAAGAAGAAACATAATTTTTAAGCTTATCAATCTTAATAAATTCTGGAGTTGCAGAAACAATTCCCTCAAAAAACGAACAACAACAACAAAAAATCTTGATTGTAAGTTCAAATGAACAATGTTGGTTGCCTATCCCAAGATCAGCTTAAAAAAAATCATTGGTTTCTATGAAAAACATATTTTTCAGTTACTAATATAGCTACGGAATAAATTTAAAAAAAGAAATCTCAGACATGTATTTGCCTCTATTTATGATAGAGGAAAATAATGGAATTTCTCCTGAAGAGAAATTGAGGCTAGGTATGAATCTTTTTCATTTTTTTTTCCCTTGGTGAATGTTAGTTGGCATTCTTGCTGGTAATTTTTTTTTTTTTTTTCCTATCAGGATTCTTTAAATCAGGGTCCACACTTGCTATTCAACCCAAGGAATATAGTAGGCACTGAAAGAGAGCATCAGAAGGCAGACAGACCAAAACCACAATCACAGACAACTAGCCAATTGGATCACATGAAGCACAGAATTTTCTAGCTCAGTGAAAGTAAGCCATGCCGTCTGGGGCCACCCAAGATGCTTGGGTCATAGTGGATAGGTCTGACAGAATGTGGTCCACTGAAGAAGGGAATGGCAAACCATTTCAGTATTTTTGCCTTGAGAACTCCATGAACAGTTTGAAAAGGCAAAAAGATAGGAAACTGAGAGACGGACTCCCCAGGTCGGTAGGTGCCCAATACACTACTGGAGATCAGCAGAGAAATAACTCCAGAAAGAATGAAGGGATGACGCCAAAGCAAAAGCAACATCCAGTTCTTGATGGGGCTGGTGATAAAAGCAACGTCTGACACTGTAAAGAGCAACATTGCATAGGAACCTGGAATGTTAGGTCCATGAATCAAGGCAAATTGGAAGTGGTCAAACAACAGATGACAAGAGTGAACATCGATATTCTAGGAATCAGAGAACTAAGATGGACTGGAAAGGGTGAATTTAACTCAGATGACCATTATATTGATGACTGTGGGAAAGAATCCCTTAGAAGAAATGGAGTAGCCATCAAGTCAACAGAAGAGTCTGAAATGAAATATTTGAATGCAATCTCAAAAATGACTGAGTGATCTCTGTTCATTTCCAAGACAAATCAATCAATATCATGGTAATCCAAGTCTATGCCCTGGCCAGTAATGCTGAAGAAGTGGAAGCTGAGTGACTCTATGAAAGCCTACAAGACCTTCTAGAACTAACACCCCCAAAAGATGTCCTTTTCATTAAAGGGCACTGGAATGCAAAAGTAGGAAGTCAAAAAACACCTGGAGTAGTAGGTAAACTTGGCCTTGGAATACAGAATGAAGCTGGGAAAAGGCTAATGTAGTCCTACCAAGAGAATGCAGTGGTCATAGCAAACACCCTCTTTCAACAACACAAGAGAAGACTCTACACATGGACATCTCCAGATGGGCAACACCAAAATCAGATTGGTTATATTCTTTACAGCCAAAGGTGGAGAAGCTCTATACAATCAGCAAGAAAAGATCAGGAGCTGACTGTGGCACACATCATGAACTCCTTATTGCCAAATTCACACTTTAACAGAAGGAAGAGGGGGAGACAATTCAGGTATGACCTATGTCAATCCCTTATGACTCTACAGTGGGAGGGAGAAATAGATTTAAGAATAGATCTGATAGACAGGGTGCCTGATGAACTATGGTTGGAGGTTCGTGACATTGTACAGGAAACAGGAATCAAGACCACCCCAAGAAAAAGAAATGCAAGAGAGCAAAATGCCTGTCTGAGGAGGCCTTATAAATAGGTGTGAAAAGAAGAGAAGTGAAAAGCAATGTAGAAAAGGAAAGATATATGCATTGAATGCAGAGTTTCAAAGAATACAAGGAGAGAAATGAAAGCCCTCCTCAGCGACCAATGCAAAGAAATAGAAGAAAACATTAGAATGGTAACGACTAGAGATCTCCTCAAGAAAATTAGAGATAACAAGGGAACATTTAATGCAAAGATGGGCTCAGGAAAGGATAGAAATCGTATGGTCCGAAAAGAAGCAGACACTATTAAGAAGAGGTGGAAAGAATACATAGAAGAACTATACAAAAAATATCTTCACGACCAAGATAATCTGGAGGGAGTGATCACTCAGACTCACCTAGGGCCAAAATCCTGAAGAGTGGAGTCAAGTGGGCCTTAGGAATTATCACTACAAAAAAAAAAAACAAAAAAACAAAAAAACTAGTGGAGGGATGGAATTCCAGTTGAGTTATTTCATTTTGTTTTCATTTATTTTTATTGGTTGGAGGCTAACTACTTTACAATATTGTAGTGTTTGTTTGTTTGGTTGGTTGGTTTTCCATACATTGATATGAATCAGCCATGGATTTACCGCCATCCTGATACCCCCTCCCACCTCCCTACTCATCCCATCCTTCTGGGTCTTCCCAATGCGCCAGTCTCCTGCATCCAACCTGAGCTGCAGATCTGTTTAACCTTTGATAGTATACTTGTTTCAATGCTATTCTCTCAGAACATCTCGCCTTCTCCCACAGTCCCAAAGTCTGTTCTGTACATCTGGGTCTCTTTTTCTGTTTTGCATATTGGGTTATCGTTACCATCTTTCTAAATTCCATATATATGCATTAGTATACTGTATCGGTCTTTATCTTTCTGGCTTACTTCACTCTGTATAATAGGCTCCAGTGTCACCCATCTCATTAGAACTGATTCAAATGAATTCTTTCTAGTAGCTGAGTAATATTCCCCTGTGTATATGTACCATACCTTCCTTATCCATTCGTCTCCTGATGGGCATCCAGGTTGCTTCCAAGTCCTGGCAATTGTAAACAGTGCTGCGATGAACATTGGGGTACACGTGTCTCTTTCAGATCTCGATTCCTCGGTGTGTATGTCCAGAAGTGGGATTGCTGGGTCATATGGCAGTTCTACTTCCAGTTTTTTAAGAAATCTCCACACTGTTCTCCATAGCGGCTGTACTAGTTTGCATTCCCACCAACAGTGTAAGAAGGTTCCCTTTTCTCCACACCCTCTCCAGCGTTTATTGCTTGTAGACTTTTGGATAGCAACCATGCTGACTGGTGTGTAATGGTGCCTCATTGTGGTTTGATTTGCATTTTCTCTGATAATGAGTGATGTTGAGCATCTTTTCATGTGTCTGTTAGTCATCTGTATGTCTTCTTTGGAGAAATGTCTGTTTAATTCTTTGGCCCATTTTTTTGAATGGGTCATTTATTTTTCTGGAATTGAGCTGCAGGGGTTGCTTGTATATTTTTGAGGTGAATCCTTTATCTGTTGCTTCGTTTGCTATTATTTTCTCCCAATCTGAGGGCTGTCTTTTCACCTTGCTTATAGTTTCCTTTGTTGTGTGAAAGCTTTTAAGTTTCATTAGGTTCCATTTGTTTATTTTTGCTTTTACTTACAATATTCTGGGAGGTGGGTCATAGAGGATCTTGTTGTGATTTATGTCGGAGAGGGTTTTGCCTATGTTCTCCTCTAGGAGTTTTATAGTTTCTGGCCTTACATTTAGACCTTTAATCCATTTTGAGCTTATTTTTGTGTATGGTGTCAGAAAGTGTTTTGTTTCATTCTTGAACAAGTGGTTGACCAGTTTTCCCAGCACCACTTGTTAAAGAGGTTGTCTTTTTTCCATTCTATATCCTTTGTCAAAGGATATTCTCTTTCCTTCCTTTGTCAAAGAAAAGGTGCACATAGGTATGTGGATGTATCTCTGGGCTTTCTATTCTGTCCTATTGATCTACATTTCTGTCTTTGTGCCAGTACCATACTGTATTGACGGTGGATTTGTAGTAGTACCTGAAGTCATGCAGGTTGACTCCTCCAGTTCCATTCTTCTTTCTCAAGATTTCTTTGGCTATTTGAGGTTTTGTATTTCCACACAGATAGTGAAATCATTTGTTCTTGTTCTGTGAAAAATACCATTGGTAGCTTGATAGGATTGAATCTATGGATTGCTTTGGGTGGTATAGTCAGTTTCACATATTGATTCTTCCAATCCATGAATACGTTATATTTCTCCATCTATTTGTGTCCTCTTTAATTTTTTCCATCAGTGTTTTATAGTTTTATATATATAGGTCTTTTGTTTCTTTAGGGAGATATACTCCTAAGTATTTTGTTCTTTTTGTTGCAATGGTGAATAGTACTGTTTCCTTAATTTCTCTTTCTGTTTTCTCATTGTTAGTGTATAGGAATGCAAGGGACTTCTGTGTGTTAATTTTATATCCTGCAACATTATTGTAGCCACTGATTACCTCTAGTAATTTTCTAGTAGAGTGTTTATGGTTTTCTATGTAGATGATCATGTTGTTCACAAACAGTGAGAGTTTTACTTCTTTTCCTATGTGGATTCCTTTTATTTACTTTTCTGCTGTGATTGCTGCGGCCAACACTTCCAAAACTATGTTGAATAATAGTGGTGAGTGTGGGCACCCTTGTCTATTTCCTGACTTTAAGGGAAATGCTTTCAATATTTCACCATTGAGTATAATGTTTGCTGTGAGTTTGCCATATATAGTTTTTATGATGTTGAGGTATGTTCCTTCTATGCCTGCTTTCTGTGGAGTTTTTATCATAAATAGATGTTGAATTTTGGCAAAGGCTTTTTCTGCATCTATTGAGATAATCATATGGTTTTTATCTTTCAATTTGTAAATGTTGTGTATTACATTGATTGATTTGCAGATATTAAAGAATCCTTGCATTCCTTGGATAAAGCCCACTTGGTCAAGATGTATGATCTTTTTAATATGTTGTTGGATTCTGTTTGCTAGAATTTTGCTAAGGATTTTTGCATCTATGTTCATCAGTGATATTGGCCTGTAGTTTTCTTTTCTTTTTCTTTTTTTCTTGTGACATCTTTGTCTGGTTTTGGAATTAGGGTGATGTGGGCCTCATAGAATGAGTTTGGAAGTTTGCCTTCTTCTGCAATTTTCTGGAAGAGTTTGTGTAAGATAGGTGTTCAGTTCAGTTTAGTTCAGTCGCTCAGTCGTGTCCGACTGCTTGAGACCAAATGAATCACAGAACGCCAGGCCTTCCTGTCCATCACAAACTCCTGGAGTTCACTGAAACTCATGTCCATTGAGTCGGTGATGCCATCCAGCCATCTCATCCTCTGTCATCTCCTTCTCCTCCTGCCCCCAATCACTCCCAGCATCAGGGTCTTCAACGAGTCAACTCTTCACGTGAGGTGGCCAAAGTATTGGAGTTTCAGCTTCCAATGAACACCCAGGACTGATCTCTTTCAGGATGGACAGGTTGGATCTCCTTGCAGTCCAAGGGACTCTCAAGAGTCTTCTCCAACACCATAGTTCAAAAGCATCAAGTTTACACTGCTCAACTTTCTTCACAGCCCAAATCTCACCTCCATACATGACCACTGGAAAAAACCATAGCCTTGACCAGATGGACCTTTTTTGGCAAAGTAATGTCTCTGCTTTTTAATATGCTATCTAGGTTGGTCATACATTTCCTCCCAAGGAGTAAGCGTCTTTTAATTTCATGGCTGCAGTCACCATCTGCAGTGATTTTGGAGCCCCCAAAAACAAAGTCAGACACTGTTTCAACTGTCTCCCCACCTATTTCCCATGAGGTGATGGAACCAGATGCTATGATCCTAGCTTCCTGAAAGTTAAGTTTTAAGCCAACTTTTTCACTCTCTTCTTTCACTTACATCAAGAGGCTTTTTAGATCCTCTTCACTCTCTGCCATAAGGGTGGTGTCATCCGCATATCTGAGGTTATTGATATTTCTCCCGGCAACCTTGACTCCAGTTTGTGCTTTTTCACCCCAGAGTTTCTCTTTATGTACTCTGCATATGAGTTAAATAGGTGGGGTGACAATATAGAGCCTTGATGTACTCCTTTTCCTATTTGGAACCAGTCTGTTCTTCCATGTCCAGTTCAAACTGTTGCTTTCTGACCTGCATATAGGTTTCTCAAGAAGCAGGTCAGGTGGTCTGTTATTCCCATCTCCTTCAGAATTTCCACAGTTTATTGTGATCCACACAGTCAAAGGCTTTGGTGTAGTCGATAAAGCAGAAATAAATGTTTTTTCTGGAACTATCTTGCTTTTTCAATAATCCAGCAGATATTCAAAATTTGATTTCTGGGTCCTCTGCCTTTTCTAAAACCAGCTTGAACATCTGGAAGTTCTTGGTTCATGTATTGCTGAAGCCTGGCTTGGAGAATTTTGCTCATTACCTTACTAGCATGTGAGATGTGTGGTAGTTTGAGCCTTCTTAGATAGGTGTTAGCTCATCTCTAAATTTTTGGTAAAATTTTGGTAAAATTTGGTAAAATTCAGCTGTGAAGCCATCTGGCTTTTGTTTGCTGGAAGATTTCTGATTACCGTTTCAATTTCCGTGCTTGTGATGGGTCTATTAAGATCTTCTAATTCTTCCTGGTTCAGTTTTAGAACGTTAGACTTTTCTAAGAATTTGCCCATTTCTTCCAAGTTGTCCATTTTATTGGCATATAGCTGCTGTTACCAGTCTCTTATGGTCCTTTGTATTTCATCGTTGTCTGTTGTGATCTCTCCATTTTCATTTCTAATTTTGTAGATTTGGTTCTCCTCTCTTTGTTTCTTGATGAGTCTGGCTAACGGTTTGTCAATTATATTTACCTTTTCAAAAAACCAGCTTTTAGCTATCTTGATTTTTGCTATGGTCTCTTCTATTTCTTTTGCATTTATTTCTGCCCTGATTTTAAAGATTTTTTTTTCCCTTCTACTAACCCTGGGGTTCTTCATTTCTTCATTCTCTGGTTGCTTTAGATGTAAAGTTAGGTTATTTGTTTGACTTTTTTCTTGTTTCTTGAGGTAAGCCTGTATTGCTATGAACCTTCCCCTAAGCACTACTTTTAGAGTGTCCCATAGGTTTTGGGTTGCATTTTCATTTTCATTTTCATTCATATCTATGCATATTTTGATTTCTTCTATGACTTGTTGGTTATTCAGCAGCATGTTATTTAGCCTCCATATGTTTGCATTTTTAATATATTTAATTTTAAAATTTGATAATTTTAAAACATATTATAAATATATAACATATAATAATTTCTATATTAAATATATAATATAATGTGTATAATATAATATAATACCACCTATATTTATAATTGTTATATCTTCTTCTTAGATTGATCATTTTATCATTATGTAGTATTCTTCTTTGTCTCCTTTCACAGCCTTTATTTTGAAGTCAATTCATCTGATATAAGTATTGCAACTCCTGCTTTCTTTCAGTCTCCGTTTGCATGAATTTTTTTTTTTCCATACCTTCACTTTCAGTCTGTATGTGTCCCTTGCTTTGAGGTTGGTCTCTTGTAGACAGCACATATAGGGGTCTTGCTTTTGTGTCCATTCAGTCAGTCTTTGTCCTTTGGTTGGGGCATTCAACCCATTTACATTTAAGGTAATTATTGATAAGAATGGGCCCGTGGCCATTTGCTTTGTTGTTTTGGGTTCATGTTCATACAACGTTTCTGCCTTTCCTGTCTAGAGAAGATCCTTTAGCATGTGTTGAAGATTTGGTTTTGTGGTGCTGAATTCTCTCAACTTTTGCTTGTCTGTAAAGCTTTTGAATTCTCCTTCATATCTGAATGAGATCCTTTCAGGGTACAGTATTCTGGGTTGTAGGTTATTCTCTTTCATTACTTTAAGTATGTCCTGCCATTCCACTGTGGCCTGAAGGGCTTCTATTGAAAAATCAACTGTTATCCTTATGGGAATCCCCTTGTGTGTTATTTGTTGTTACTTCCTTGCTGCTTTTAATATTTGTTCTTTGTTTTTGATCTTTGTTAATTTGACTAATATTTATCTTGGGGTGTTTCACCTTGGGTTTATCCTGTTTGGGGCTCTCTGGGTTTCTTGGACTTGTGTCACTATTTCTTTCCCCACTTTGGGGAGGATTTCAGCTATTATCTCCTTGAGTATCTTCTCATGGCCTTTCTTTTTGTCTTCTTCTTCTGGGACTCCTATGATTCGAATGTTGGGGCATTTCACATTGCCCCAGTGGTCCCTGAGGGTATCTTCATTTCTTTTAATTCTTTTTTCTTTTTTCATCTCTGCTTCATTTATTTGCACTATTTTATCTTCTACCTCACTTATCCTGTCATCTGCCTCCATTATTCTACTGTTGGTTCCATCCACAGGGCTTTTTATCTCATTTATTGCATTATTCATTTTTAATTGACTCTTTTTTATTAATTTCTTCTAGGTCTTTGTTAAACATTACTTGCATCTTCTCAATCCTTGTCTCCAGTTTATTTATCCGTAACTCTATTTTGTGTTCAAGATTTTGGGTCATTTTTATTATCATTATTCTAAATTCCTTTTCAGGTATATTCCCTATCTCCTCCTCTTTTGTTTGGCTTGGTGGACATTTTTCATGTTCCTTTTCCTGCTGGGTATTCCTCTGTCTTTTCATCTTATTTAGATTGCTGTGTTTGGGGTGACCTTTTTGTATTCTGGTAGTCTGTGGTTCCTTTTTATTGTGGAGGTTTCTCCCAGTGGGTGGGGCTGGATGTTTGGCTTGTCGAGGTTTGCTGGTTAGGGAAGCTTGTGTCGGTGCTCTGGTGGGTGGAGCTGAATTTCTTCTCTCTGGAGTGCAATGGAATGTCCAGTAGTGAGTTTTGAGATGGGTCTATGGGTTTGGTGTGACTTTGGGCAGCCTGTATGTTGACACTCGGGGCTATATTCCTGTGTTGCTGGAGAATTTGCATGGTATGTCTTGCTCTGGAACTTATTGGCTCTTGGGTGGTGGTTGGTTTCAGTGTAGGTATGGAGGCTTTTGGACGATGTCTTATTAATTAATGTTCCCTGTAGTTAGGAGTTCTCTGGCGTTCTCAGTTTCTGGGCTTAAGCCTCTTGCCTATGGAGTTATGTCTTATTGTTCCAGTAGCCTCAAGACTTCTCCATCCATAAAACACTGATAATAAAACCTCTAGGTTAATGGTGAAATGATTCTCTACAGTGAGGGGCATCCAGAGAGGTTCACAGAGTTACATGAAGAAGAGTAGAGGGAGGAAGGAGATAAGAGGTGAGCAGTAGGAGAAAAGGGGGAATTCAAGAGAGCAGAGGCAGCTCTAGAGTACACTGTTCCCGAAGTGTTCTCCATAGCCCAGAATGCCCACAGAGAGTCACAATATTGGATTGAGAATAGAAGCGAGAGGGAGGAAATAGACGTGATCTGGGGGAGAAAAAGGAGAGTCGAAAGGGTGAGAGAGTGATCAAACCAGTAATCACACTCCTGAGTAAAAATGGGTACTGAGGATTCCTAAATGTCCAAAATTGATATCAAATACTGAAAAACAAAGCTTAAAAATCTAGAGTAGAGGTTAGACTGTTAACAATACAATATTAAAAAAAAAAAAAAACACAGAAACACAAAAAATTTTAAAATATATATTAAGTTCACTTTAAAAATAGGATTTTCTTTTGGTCAGGTTATAGTGGGTTATAAAAATGAAAAATAAGGAGTAATAGAAGGGTTTTAAAAAAATAAGAGAAAACAATTTAATTATAAAAATAATAATAATAGCAAAAATGTATCTAGGAATTTATCTGGAGCTCTGTGGGCAGTGTGGCCTTGGTTCAGTTTCAGATAGCCCCTTGTTCCAGCTTACACTTCTCAATATCTATAGGCCCCTTCCAGTGTAGTCAGTGTTAACCACAGGGATTTTAATCTGTTGTATCTGTCATTTCTAAAGTGGTTTGTTTATTTGGCTTCTGTTGGCAGGTCTCTTCAGTGTCTAATTTCTGCCCTGACACAAGCAGGTGGAGGTGGTCTCTTGTTTAGGTTCGCTTGCTCAGTCGTGCTGTGGGGAGGGAGGAGCACGGCAGACAAATATCACTGGCATGTGCGGGGAGCACTCACAGTGTTCCAGCCATACTGGGTTTGCCCCCGCTCATGGGGTGTGTGCTTTCGCCGTCTACACTGCTCAGGCTTCAGGCTGCTGTACAGGGAGCGGGCCCTGAGTTGTGTGCACTCCCCAGGCCTAAGCCACTCAGATTCTGGTTTGCAGGTACTCCACAAAGATGCAGACTCAGTTGTGCCTGCATTTTGTGCCTTCCCTGGTCAGAGTAGCTCAGGCGGCCAGGAACTTGATTAGCACACTCTCCCCTGGTACTCTATGCCTTATCCCCTCCATGGTGCCAGTCTCAGGTTCTGCACTCACTGGTTGGGTGTGCCTTGTGTCCCTTCTGGGAAGCTGATTTCTGGCTGCAACCCTCCCAGCGGATGTTAACCATCCAGAATCTCAGGAAGTCTTTGGTTAGAAGCTGGAAGCTTGTTTGCTGTTTGGTAGGGGGTGCTGTCTCTGGGGCCGAGTTTGCCCCTTTCCCCTCCCCTCTGCCTCCTGCCTCCAGTGGGTGATGGGCCGGTCAGCAGCCGGCTAGCTCTTCTCTGGTATTTGCTCAGTCCTTCGTTCTGAGAATGGGTGGGTAGTGCCTAAATTTAGGGCTTTTCCCAAATTAATTCTCTGTCTCTTGCTATCCCACAGTTTAAGTTGCTATCTCACGTCAGCTCCCTCCGATTGCCCTCAGGGCATTCAGGCCTGGTCCTTACCCTAAGCAATGCTGGTGGCTCTCCGTTTAGCCCCCACTTGATGGTGGCGGATGTGAGTGTCTGGGGTACATTTCTGCTGGGATTTGTTTTTAGGCATGTAATCTGTGGGTTTTATTTATTTTCCCTCCCAGTGAGGTTGCCCTCTGAGATTCAAAAACTTCCCCCAGACCCACCAGTGAGAGGGTTTCCTGGTGTTTGGAAGCTTCCTCTATTAAGACTCCCTTCCCGGGATGGATCTCTGTCCCTAACTCTATTCTCTCTCTTTTTATCTTTTATATTTTGTCCTACCTCCAGACAATGGGCTGCTTTTCTGGGTGTCTGATGTCCTCTGCTAGTGATCAGAAGTTGTTTTGTGGAGTTTGCTCAGCATTCAAATGCTCTTTCAATGAATTAGTGGGGGGAAAATTGGTCTCCTTGTCCTCTTCCTCTGCCATCTTTGGAGCCAGTTTTAAAAGAAAATTCTAAAAGATTCCCAGGAATTCCAAAGTAAAGGAGGACTTCCACAAAGGAAATCAGGAGACTGAGTCCTGATGCATTGCCTCACTGCCTCGCGGTTCAGTCTGAGACAACTGATCTCTACCTTTTAATCAGTTTCCTTAAGGGGTCTGACAATGGGGCTCTTCTAACCACTTACACTCAGGCCAAGAGGCTTCTTAGCTTAATCCTAGTTGAGCTATTTTAAATCCTCAAAGATGATGCTGTGAAAGTGCTGCACTCGATATGAAAGCAAATTTGGGTAACTCAGCAGTGGCCACAGGACTGGAAAAGATCAGTTTTCATTCCAATTCCAAAGAAAGACAATGCCAAAGAATGCTGAAACTACCACACAATTGCACTCGTCTCACACGCTGGTAAAGTAATGCTCAAAACTATCCATGCCAGGCTTTAGCAATATGTGAACAGTGAACTTCCAAAAGTTCAAGTTGGTTTTAGAAAAGGCAGAGGAACCAGAGATCAAATTGCCAACATTCAATGGATCATTGAAAATGTAAGACTGTTTTGGAAACAAACAAACAAGAAAAAAAAAAAGACCAAACCAAAACATATATTTCTGTTTTAATGACTATGCCAAAACCTTTCACTGTGTGGATTACAATAAACTGTGGGAAATTCTGAAGGAGATGGGAGTACCAGGCCACCTGACCTGCCTCTTCAGAAATGTGTATGCACGTCAGGAAGCAACAGTTAGAACTGGACATGGAACAACAGACTCGTTCCAAATAGGGAAAGGAGTACATCAAGCCTGTCTATTGTCACACTGCTTATCACCCTTATATACAGAGTACACCATGAGGAATGCTGGGCTGTCAGATGCACAAGCTGGACTGAAGATTGCTTGGAGAAATATCAATAACCTCAGATATGAAGAATGCACCACCCATAAGGGAGAAAGTGGGAAAAAAAAAAAAAAAACTAAACAGCTTCTTGATAAAAGTGAAAGAAGAGAGTGAAAAAGTTGGGTGACAGCTCAACATTCATAATACTAGGATCATGGCATCCGGTCCCATCACTTCATGTTAAATAGATGGGGAAACAGTGGAAACAGTGGCTGACTTTATTTTTCTGGTCTCCAAAATCATTACAGATGGTGATTGTAGGCATGGAGTTAAAAAAAAAAAGAAGAAGAAGAAAGGAAAAACAAAAACAAAGAAAAAATTAAAAAAACTCTTGCTCTTTGGAAGGAAATTTATGACCAACCTAGACAGCATATTAAAAAGCAGAGACAGTATTTTGTCAACAAATATCCATCTAGTCAAGGCTATTATTTTTCCAGTAGTTTGATATGGATGTGAGATTTGGAGTATACAGGAAGCTGAGTGCTGGAGAATTCCTGCTTTTGAACTGTGGTGTTGGAGAAGGCTCTTGAGAGTCCCTTGGACTACAAGGAGTTCCAATCAGTCCATCCTAAAGGAGATCAGTCCTGGGTGTTCATTAGAAGGACTGATGTTGACGCTGAAAGTACAATACTTTGGCCATCTGAAGAGGAGAGCTGACTCATTTGATAAGACCTTGATGCTGGGAAAGATTGACGGCTGGAGGAGAAGGAGACGGCAGAGGATGAGGTGGTTGGATGGCATCACTGACTCAATGAACATGGTTTGGGTGAACTCTGGCAGTTGTTGATGGACAGGGAGCCCTGACATTTTGTGGTATATGCGGTCGCAAAGAGTTGGACACCCCTGAGCGCTCGAGTGAAGTGAACTTGCTGTTAAAGTGAGTTACTTGTGAGGGTTTTCAGAAGAAATGGAATGAAGAAACTGACATACAGCAGAGTGAAGCTAAATCTAATCTCAAGTGGCGATGATATTGCACTGGGTGTAGAATTTTCTACATAAAATATGTCACTGTGTATATTTTTCATATGAAGATCCTCATTCAGATTTCCATCTCACATATGGAATTCTCAATCATACGTTAAAATCTGAATAAATATTTTCTGACAACGCTTGAAACTTTGCATATTTGGAATAAGAAAAGCCTGGTCAAGATTTTTTTTTTTTAAATCTGAAATATGAACTCTGTATTTCACATATAAAAATATGGGTTCAGTTTTGATAGATGAAGTATACATATATATATATATATATTTTCAATATGAAAACATGTGGATACATTTTTGTACATGTAGTTAGAAAGTCTGAATGTTGATAAGCAGGACTGCACAAACATATTCATACATGAGATATGGACCTTTGATATTTTGTATATGAAAATATTACCTTAGCTTCTCAAACATGGAATATGATATTTCCTATATTTTAATATGGTTATCTGAGTGCAGAGTGCATATTATCCTAATGAACTATGAAATACACTCTATTTCACATTAGAAAAGCCATTTCACACCAGAATCCAAAAGTCTATAGGCAACAAATGCTGGAGAGGGTGTGGAGAAAAGGGAACACTCTTACACTGTTGGTGGGAATGCAAACTAGTACATCCACTATGGAGAACACTGTGAAGATCCCTTAAAAAAAAAAAAAAAAAAAACTGAAAATAGAACTGCCGTTTGACTCAGCAATCCCACTACTGGGCATACACATTGAGGAAACCAGAATTGAAAGAGACACGTGCACCCCAATGTTCATTGCAGCATTGTTTATAATAGGAAGGACATGGAAGCAACCTAGATATCCATCAGCAGATGAATGGATAAGAAAGCTGTGGTACATATACACAATGGAATATTACTCAGCCATTAAAGTGAGTTCATTTGAATCAGTTCTAATGAGGTGGATGCAACTGGAGCCTATTATACAGAGTGAAGTAAGCCAGAAATAAAAACACCAGTACATTGGCAGCTGTTCGCAGAACAAAGGGACCGAGAAAGTCCAGAGAAGAGCTCACAGGCTGCAGACTGGCTCAGCCCCGATTGAGGCAGGAGGCAGGGGGGAGGGGTAGGGGGCAGGCTCGGCCCCAAGGACCACATCCCCTGCCGCACTGCAAACAGGCCTCCAGTTTCTAATCAAAGACCTCCTGAGATTCTGGATGGTCGACATCCGCCGGGAGGGTAGCGGTGAGACACAGGGCACAGGCACCCGACCGGCGCAGGCGGGGACTGGGGCTGGGGACACGGAGGGCAGAAGGCGCACGCACCCAACTGGGCCGGCGGAAACTGAGACTGGGACCGCGGATGGGAGTGGGCACGCCGCACCTGGGGAGAGTGCGTCTGTCAAGCCCCTGGCTGCCTGAACCGCTCTGATGGGGAAGGCACAAAGAGCAGGCGCAGCTTTTTGTCCCGCTCTTCTGTGGAACACCCTAGGGCTGGAATCGCACGCAGCGCGGGGGCGCACTCCATACAGAGCAGCCGGGAGCCTGAGCAGTGCAGACAGAGAAAGCAGCGCCAGCCCCCTCCCCGCCGCGCGATGGAACTAGCTACCTGAATAAAAGTCCACCTCCCCCCGCCTGTGTCAGGGCGGAAATGAGGCTCTGAAGAGACCGGCAAACAGAAGCCAAATAAACAAAGGGAACCGCTTCAGAAGGGACCGGTGCAACAGATTAAAATCCCTGTAGAAAACACCGACTACACAGGAAGGGGCCTGTAGATATCGAGAAGTGTAAGCTGGAACGAGGAGCTAACGGAAACTGAGCCGGACCCACATTGACCGCAATACCTCCAGAGAAATTCCTAGATATATTTTTACTTTTTTTTTTTTTAAGTATTTTTTTCTTTTTTCTTTTTTCTCTTTTATTTACCTTTAAAATTCCCTATTACCACCCCCCATTACTCCTTACCTTTCACTTTCATAGATTTTTACGATTTTTTTAATTATGGAAAAATTTTTTTTTCTTTTTCTTTTTTTTTCTTTTTCTCTTCTATTTTCTATTTTTCTTTTTCTCTTATTTCTTTTAAAGTCCTCTAGTACTCCTCTACTACTCCTTAATTTTCAATACACTATAACCTTACCAAAAAAAAGAAGAGAAGCCCTATTTTTAAACCGAACTTCATATATATTTCTAAAAATTTTTTGCTGTGTTTTGGTTTTTGTTTGTAATATAGTATATTTAAGAGTCTAACCTCTACTCTAGATTTTTAATTTTTGTTTATCATTATATGATATAAATTGTGAACATTTAAGAATCCAATATTCAGTTCCCACTTTTATTCAGGAGTGTGTTGATTATTCTCTCCCAATCTTGACTCTCTGTTTTCTACCTCAGAACACCTCTATTTCCTGCTTTCTCCTTCTCTTCCCAATCCAATTCTGTGAATTTTTGTGGGTGTGTGGGCTACAAAGAACACTCTGGGAACAGACAACTGTGTAGATCTGTCTGTCTCCTCTTGAGTCCCCCTTTTTCTCCTCCTGCTCATCTCTATCTCCCTCCTCCCTCTCCTCTTCTTCGTATAACTCTATGAACCTCTCTGGGTGTCCCTAACGGGGGAGAATCTTTTTGCCATTAACCTAGAAGTTTTATTATCAGTGCTGTATAGTTGGAGAAGTCCTGAGACTACAGGAAGAATAAAACTGAAATCCAGAGGCAGGAGACTTAAGCCCAAAACCTGAGAATACCAGAAAACTCCTGACTATGAGGAACTTTAAGTAATAAGTGACCATCCAAAAGCCTCCATACCTACACTGAAACCAACCACCACCCAAGAGCCAATAAGTTTTAGAGCAAGGCATACCATGCAAATTCTCCAGCAATGCAGGAACATAGTTCTGAACGTCAACATACAGGCTGCCCAAGGTCACACCTAACACATAGACCCATCTCAAAACTCATTACTGGGCACTCCATTGCTCTCCAAAGAGAAGAAATCAAGTTCCACACACCAGAACACCTTACCACAACCTTCCCTAACCAGGAAACCTTGACAAGCCAATCGTCTAACCCCACCCACTGGGTAAAACCTCCACAATAAAAAGGAACCACAGACCTCCAGAATACAGAAAGCCCACTCCAGACACAGCAATCTAAACAAGATGAAAAGGCAAAGAAATACCCAACAGGTAAAGGAATATGAAAAATGCCCACCAAGTCAAACAAAAGAGGAGGAGATAGGGAATCTACCTGAAAAAGAATTTAGAATAATAATAATAAAAATGATCCAAAATCTTGAAAACAAAATGGAGTTACAGATAAATAGCCTGGAGACAAAGATTGAAAAGATGCAAGAAATGTTTAATAAAGACCTAGAAGAAATAAAGAGTCAATTAAAAATGAATAGTGCAATGAATGAGATCAAAAACACTCTGGAGGGAACCAAGAGTAGAATAACGGAGACAGAAGATAGGATAAGTGAGGTAGAAGATAAAATGGTGGAAATAAATGAAGCAGAGAGGATAAAAGAAAAAAAGGATCCAAAGAAATGAGGACAACCTCAGGGACCTCTGGGACAATGTGAAACGCTCCAACATTCCAATCATAGGAGTCCCAGAAGAAGAAGACAAAAAGAAAGGCCATGAGAAAACACTCAAGGAGCTAATAGCTGAAAACTTCCCTAAAATGAGGAAGGAAAGAGCCACCCAAGTCCAAGAAACCCAGAGAGTCCCAAACAGGATAAACCCAAGGTGAAACACCCCAAGACACATATAAATCAAATTAACAAAGATCAAACACAAAGAACAAATACTAAAAGCAGCAAGGGAGAAACAACAAATTACACACAAAGGGATTCCCATAAGGATAACAGCTGATCTATCAGTAGAAACCCTCCAGACCAGAAGGGAATGGCAGGACATACTAAAAGTAATGAAAGAGAATAACCTACAACCTAGATTACTGTACCCAGCAAGGATCTCATTCAGACATGAAGGAGAATTCAAAAGCTTTACAGACAAGCAAAAGCTGAGAGAATTCAGCACCACCAAACCAGCTCTTCAACAAATGTTAAAGGATCTTCTCTAGACAGGAAATGCAGAAAGGTTGTATAAACGTGAACCCCAAACAACAAAGTAAATGGCAACGGGACCACACCTATCAATAATTACCTTAAATGTAAATGGGTTGAATGCCCCAACCAAAAGACAAAGATTGGCTGAATGGATACAAATTCAAGACCCCTGTATATGCTGTCTAGAAGAGACCCACCTCAAAACAAGAGACACATACAGACTAAAAGTGAAGGGCTGGAAAAAAAATATTTCACGCAAACGGAGACCAAAAGAAAGCACGAGTCGCAATACTCATATCATATAAAATAGACTTTCAAATAAAGGATGTGAAAAGAGACAAAGAAGGACACTACATAATGAACAAAGGATCAATCCAAGAAGAAGATGAAACAATTATAAATATATATGCACCCAACATAGGAGCACCGCAATATGTACGGGAAACACTAATGAGTATGAAAGAGGCAATTAATAGTAACACAATAATAGTGGGAGACTTTAATACCCACTGACAACTATGGATAGATCAACTAAACAGAAAATTAACAAGGAAACACAGACCTTAAATGACACAATGGACCAGGTAGACCTAATTGATATCTATAGGACATTTCACCCCAAAAGAATCAACTTCACCTTTTTCTCAAGTGCACACGGAACCTTCTCCAGAATAGATCACAACCTGGGCCATAAATCTGGTCTTGGAAAATCCAAAAAAATTCAACTCATTCCAGTCATCTTTTCTGACCACAGTGCAGTAAGATTAGATCTCAATTACAGGAAAAAAAATTGTTAAAAATTCAAACATACGGAGGCTAAACAACACGCTTCTGAATAACCAACAAATCATAGGAGAATTTAAAAAAATTAAAATATGTATAGAAATGAATGAAAATGAAAACACAACAACCCAAAACCTATGGGACACTGTAAAAACAGTGCTAAGGGGAAGGTTCATAGCATTACAGGCTTAACTCAAGAAACAAGAAAAAGCCAAACAAATAACCTAACTCTACACCTAAAGCAATTAGAGAAGGAAGAAATGAAGAACCCCAGGGTTAGCAGAAGGAAAGAAAACTTAAAAATTAGGGCAGAAATAAATGCAAAAGAAACTTAAGAGACCATAGCAAAAATCAACAAAGCTAAAAGCTGGTTTTTTGAAAAAAATAAACAAAATTGGCAAACCATTAGCAAGACTCATTAAGAAACAAAGAGAGAAGAGCCAAATTAACAAAATTAGAAATGAAAATGGAGAGATCACAACAGACAACACTGAAATACAAAGAATCATAGGAGACTTTCAAAGTATGACTTTCCAAAACTGAACCAGGAAGAAATAGAAGATCTTAACAGACCCATCACAAGCAAAGAAATTGAAACTGTAATAAAAAATCTTCCAGCAAACAAAAGCCCAGGACCAGATGGCTTCACAACTGAATTCTACCAAAAATTTAGAGAAGAGCTAACACCTACCTTACTCAAACTCTTCCAGAAAATTGCAGAAGAAGGTAAACGTCCAAACTCATTCTATGAGGCCACCATCACCCTAATTCCAAAACCAGACAAAGATGCCACAAAAAAAAAAAAAAAAAAAAAAAAAAAAAAAACAAAGAAAGAAAACTACAGGCCAATATCACTGGTGAACATAGATGCAAAAATCCTTAACAAAATTCTAGCAAACAGAATCCAACAACATATTAAAAAAAAATCATACACCATGACCAAGTGTGCTTATTCCAGGAATGCAAGGATTCTTTAATATCTGCAAATCAATCACTGTGAAACACCACATTAACAAATTGAAAGATAAAAACCATATGATTATCTCAATAGAGGCAGAGAAAGCCTCTGACAAAATTCAACACTCATTTATGATTAAAACTCTCCAGAAAGCAGGAATAGAAGGAATATACCTCAACATAATAAAAGCTATATATGACAAACCCACAGCAAGCATCACCCTCAATGGTGAAAAATTGAAAGCATTTCCCCTGAAATCAGGAACAAGACAAGGGTGCCCACTCTCACCACTACTATTCAACATAGTGTTGGAAGTTTTGGCCACAGCAATCAGAGCAGAAAAAGAAGTAAAAGGAATCCAGATAGGAAAAGAAGTGAAACTCTCACTGTTTGCAGATGACATGATCCTCTACATAGAAAACCCTAAAGACTCTTCCAGAAAATTACTAGAGCTAATCAATGAATATAGTAAAGTTGCAGGATATAAAATTAATCACAGAAATCCCTTGCATTCCTATATACTAACAATGAGAAAACAGAAAGAGAAATTAAGGGAAACAATACCATTCACCATTGCAACAAAAAGAATAAAATACTTAGGAGTATATCTACCTAAAGAAACAAAAGACCTATACATAGAAAACTATAAAACACTGATGAAAGAAATCAAAGAGGACACAAACAGATGGAGAAACATACCGTGTTCATGGATTGGAAGAATCAATATTGTCAAAATGGCTATTCTACCCAAAGCAATTTATAGATTCAATGCAATCCCTATCAAGCTACCAAAGGTATTTTTCACAGAACTAGACCAAAGAATTTCACAATTTGTATGGAAATACAAAAAACCTCGAATAGCCAAAGTAATCTTGAGAAAGAAGAATGGAACTGGAGGAATCAACCTGCCTGACTTCAGACTCTACTACAAAGCCACAGTCATCAAGACAGTATGGTACTGGCACAAAGACAGAAATATAGATCAATGGAACAGAATAGAAAGCCCAGAGATAAATCCACGAACCTATGGACACCTTATCTTTGACAAAGGAGGCAAGGATATACAATGGAAAAAAGACAACCTCTTTAACAAGTGCTGCTGGGAAAACTGGTCAACCACTTGTAAACGAATGAAACTAGAACACTTTCTAACACCATACACAAAAATAAACTCAAAATGGATTAAAGATCTAAATGTAAGACCAGAAACTATAAAACTCCTAGAGGAGAACATAGGCAAAACACTCTCCGACATAAATCACAGCAAGATTCTCTATGACCCACCTCCCAGAATATTGGAAATAAAAGCAAAACTAAACAAATGGGACCTAATGAAACTTAAAAGCTTTTGCACTACAAAGGAAACTATAAGTAAGGTGAAAAGACAGCCCTCAGATTGGGAGAAAATAATAGCAAATGAAGAAACAGACAAAGGATTAATCTCAAAAATATACAAGCAACTCCTGCAGCTCAATTCCAGAAAAATAAATGACCACATCAAAAAATGGGAAACAAAGAATAAAAGACATTTCTCCAAAGAGACATTTACAGATGGCTACAAACACATGAAAAGTATGCTCAACATCACTCATTTCAGAGAAATGCAAATCAACCACAATGAGGTACATACATGCCAGTCAGGATGGCTTGCTATCCAAAAGGTCTACAAAGCAATAAATGCTGGAGAGGTGTGGAGAAAAGGGAAACCTCTTACACTGTTGGTGGGAATGACCAAAACTGTTACAGCCGCTATGGAAACAGTGTGGCGATTTCTAAAAAAACTGGAAACAGAACGGCCATATGACCCAGCAATACCACTTCGGGCATACCACTGAGGAAACCAGATTCTTGAAAGAGACACGTGCACCCCAATGTTCCACGCAGCACTGTTTATAATTAGCCAGGACATGGGAAGCAACCTAGATGCCCTCAGCAGATGAATGCGTAAGAAAGCTGTGGTACAT
>NC_057420.1:4044384-4071929 GCF_019320065.1 Cervus canadensis
GAAAGATGATAACGATAACCCTTTTCGCGAAACAGAAAAAGAGACACAGAACAAACTTTTGGACTCTGTGGGAGAAGGCGAGGGTGAGATGTTTTTAGAGAACAGCATCGAAACATGTATATTAGATCACCAGCCCAGGTTGGATGCATGAGACAAGTGCTTGGGGCTGTTGCACTGGGAAGACCCAGAGGGAGCAGGTAGAGAGGGAGGTGGGAGAGGGGATCGGGATGGGGAATACATGTAAATTCATGGCTGAACATGTCAATGTATGGCAAAAACCATTAAAATATTGGAAAGTAATTAGCCTCCAACTAATAAAAATAAATGGAAAAAAAAAATAGAGCCAATACCTTCCAGTCACACTGAGAGTGCTCAAACAAAACATTCTGTGCACCTGTACCCAGAGACAGCAGAGAAACAGAGACACACCTGCCTTTGAGTGATTGAGTGTCTCCTCAGAGGCATGGGTCAGCTGTGGCCTGACAGGCAAGAGAGACTCTGGCTGCTACAGGCCTGGGTCATGCAGTTCGTGGCATAAGCCCTCTCAGAGGAGGTCACCTTTCAACCCACCATAAAGCCACCTAGCAGACAATCCACAAATTTCGGGAAAATTATTCCAAAGAAACTCTTGTACTGTTAAGGAAGTTATAGGACCACTAAAGATTTCCCAACCTGGGAATCTGGCAAAGGGACTAAGAACCCGCAGGGAAGTTGACTTTGGAGGCCAGTGGGATTTGATTATAGAACTTCCAGAGGACTGAAACAGACTGTTGGAGGGCACAAGCAAAACCTTGTGTGAAGCAGGAGCCAAGAGTAAGGAGCAGTGTCCCCACAAGAGACTTAGCCAGACTTGCCTGTGAGTATCCAGGAGTCTCCAGCAGAAGCATAGGCCAAGAGTGGGATGAGGCGAGGTGACAGGCACGGAATTGAAGAGTGCTTGCTCAAGTACTTTTGAAGGAGGTCCCAATTACTTTCATTATCCATACCATAGTTTGACCACAGTTCAAACAACAGGGCTGGAACACAGCCGCATGCCTCAAGAGAAAATTGGATTTAAGATTTACTGAATATGGCCCCACATATCAGAACAGGACCCAGGTTCACTCACAGTCTATCTGTCCCATCAGGAAGCTTCCGCAAGCCTCTTATCCTTATTCATCAGAGGGCAGACAGAATGAAAACAACAATCACAGAAAACTAACCAAACTGTGATCAAATGGATCACAGCCTTGTTTACATCAATGAAACTATGAGCCATGCCATGTATGGCCGCCCAAGATGGATGGGACATGGTAGAAGATTCTGACAAAACGTGGTCCATTGGAGAAGGGAATGGAAAACCACTTCAGTATTCTTACTTTGAAAATCCCATGGACAATATGAAAAGGCAAAAAGATAGGACACTGAAAGATGAACTCCCCAGGTTGGTAGGTGCACAATATGCTTCTGCAAATCAGTGCAGAAGTAACTACAGAAAAATGAAGAGATGGAGCTAAAGGACAAATGACACCCGGATGTGGATGTGACTGGCGATACAAGTAGTCTGATGCTGTAAAGAATGATATTTCATAAGAACCTAGAATGTTAGGACAATGAATCAAGGTAAATTGGAAGTGGTCAAATAGGAGAGGACAAGTGTGAACATCAAACTTCTAGGAATCACTGAATTAAAATTGACTGGAAGGGGCAAATTTAATTCAGATGACAATTTTACCTACTATGGTGGGCAAGAATCCCTAGAGAAGAAATGGAGTAGCCCTCATAATCAACAAAAGAGTGTGAAATGCAGTACTTGAGTGCAATCTCAAAAATGGCAAAGATCTCTGCTCATTTCAAAGGCAAACCATTCAATAGCACAGTAATCCAAGTCTATGTCCTGACCAGTAATGATAAAGGTGACGTTGAGCTGAAGATCAGTGGGAAGCTGAAGTTGAGTAGTTTTATGATTACCAATAGGACCTTCTAGGACCAAGCACACAAAAAGATGGCCTTTTCTTTGTAGGGGACTGGAATGCAAAAGTAGGAAATCAAGACATACCTAGAGTAACAGACAAGTTTGGCCTTGGGGGTACATAATTAACCAGGACAAAGTCTAACAGAGTTGTGCCAAGATAAGGTACTGACATAGGAAATACCCTCTTCCAACAACCCGAGAGACTACTTTACACATGCACGTCAGCAGATGGTCAATACGGAAATCAAACTGATTATATACTTTAGAGCTGAAGATAGAAACTCTCTATACAGTCAGTCAAAACAAAACCAGGAGCTGACTATGGCTTATATTATCCACTCATGTTGAAATCTTCATACTTATAGAAGAAAGTAGGGAAAACGCCTAGACCATTCAGGCATGACCTAAATAAAATTTCTTGTGATTATAATTGGAAGTGGCAAGTAGATTCAAGGAAGTAGATCTGTTAGAAAACTGTGGACAGAGGTTTGCGATATTGTGCAGGAAGCAGTGATGAAGACTATCCCCAAGAAAAAGAAATGCAAAAGGCAAAGGGGTTGTCTGAAGAGGCCTTAAAAAAATCCGAGAAAAGAAAAGAGAGAGGGGGAGATTATTGGAAGGAAAGTGAGAACAGGAAAGATATACCCATCTGAATGCAGAATTTTGAAGAATAGCTGGGGCAAATAAGAGAAACTTCCTCATTGATCAATGCCAAGAAATATGGGAAAACAATAGAATAAGAAAGACTACAGATCTCTTCAAGAAAATTAAAGATATCAGTCGATCATTTCATGCAAAGAAGGACACAGAAAAGGACACAAATATTAGGGACCTAAGAGAATGCACAAACTACCACACAATTGCACTCATCTTACATGCTAGGAAAGTAATGCTCAAAATTCTCCAAGCAAGGCTTCAGCAAAATGTGAATTGCGAACTTCCAGATGTTCAAGCTGGTTTTAGAAAAGGCAGAGGAACCAGAGATCAAATTGCCAACATCCAATAGATCATCGAAAAAGCAAGAGATTTCCAGAAAAAAAGCATCTACTTCTGCTTTATTGAAGATGCCAAAACATTTAACTGTGTTGATCACAATGAACAGTGGAAAATTCTCAAAGAGATGGGAATATCAGACCACCTGACCCATCTCTTGAGAAACGTATATGCAGGTCAGGAAGCAACAGTTAGAACTGGACATGGAACAACAGACTGGTCCCAAATAGGAAAAGGAGTACATCAAGGCTGTATACTGTCACCCTGCTTGTTTAACTTATATGCAGAATACATCATGAGAAACGCTGGGCTGAAAGAAGCACAAGCTGGAATCAAGACTGCCAGAAGAAATATTAATAACCTCAGATATGCAGATGACACCACCCTTACAGAAGAAAGTGAAGAGAAATTAAAAAGCCTCTGGATGGAAGTGAAAGAGGAGAGTGAAAAAGTTGGCTTAAAGCTTAACATTCAGAAAACTAAGATTATGGCAACTGGCCCCATTACTTCATGGGAAATAGATGGGGAAACAGTGGAAGCAGTGTCAGACTTTATGTTTTAGAGCTCCAAAATCATTGCAGATGGTGATTGCATCCATGAAATTAAAAAAACTCTTACTCCTTGGAGGGAAAGTTATGACCAACCTAGATAACATATTAAAAAGCAGAAAGATTACTTTGCCCACAAACGTCTGTCTAGTCAAAGCTATGGTTTTTCCAGTGGTCATGTATGGATGTGAGAGCTGTACTGTGAAGAAAGCTGAGCGCCGAACAATTGATACATTTGAACTGTGGTGTTAGAGAAGACTCTTGAGAGTCCTTGGACTGCAAGGAGATTCAACCAGTACATCCTAAAAGAGCTCAGTCCTGGGTATTCATTGGAGGGGCGGATGCTGAAGCTGAAACTCCAATACTTTGGCCACCTCATGTGAAGAGTTGACTCATTGGAAAAAACCCTGATCTGGGAGGGATTGGAGGCAGGAGAAGAAGGGGGCAACAGAGGATGAGATGGCTGGATGGCATCACTGAGTCGATGGGCATTAATTAGAGTAAACTCCGGGAATTGGTGAGGGACAGGGAGGCCTGGTGTGCTGCTATTCATGGGGTTACAAAGAGTTGGACATGACTGAGCGACTGAATTGAACTGAACTGCACTGAAGAGAAGCAGAAGATATAAGAGGGGGCAAGAATACACAGAAGAATAACCCAAAGAAAATCTTCATGACACAGATAATCACGATGTTGTCCCCACTACCTAGGCCTAGACATCCTGGAATGCAAGTCAAGGAGGCCTTAATAAGCATTAGTGAGAGCAAATTTGGTGGAGGTGATGGATATCTAGTTGAGTTATTTAAAATCCTAAAATATGATGCTGTGAAAGTGCTACACTCAATATTTGGGCAAATTTGGAAAACTCGGCAGTGGCCACAGGACCAAAGATCAGTTTTCTTTGCATTCCCAAAGAAAGGCAATGCCAAAGACTGTTTGAACTAATACACAATTGCACTCATCTCCTATATAGAGCACAACGTAATGTCCAGGATTCTCCATGGAAGGTTTCAACAGTATGCAAATGAAGAATTCCCAGAGGTTCAAGCTGGATTTAGAAAAGGCAGAGAAACAAGAGATCAAATTGCTTACACCCATTATGTGCTCAAAAAAACCCAGCAAGTTCCAGAAAACAACATCCATTGCTTTATTGACTACGCCAAAACCTTTGACTTGTGGAACACAAAAAAATGTGGAAAATTCTTCAAGAGAAGGGAGTACCATACCACCTGACCTGCCTCCTGAGAAACCTCTATGCAGGTCAAGAAGCAACAGTTATATGGATATGGAACAACGGACTGGTTCCAAAGTGGGTGAAAGTAGTACCTCAGGACTGTATATCATCACCCTATTCACTTAAATGCAGATTCAGTTCTGTTCAGTTCAGTTCAGTCCCTCAGTCATGTCCAACTCTTTGTGACCCCATGAACCGCAGCATGCCAGGCCTCCTTGTCCATTACCAGCTCCTGGAATTTACCCAAACTCATATCCATTGAGTGATGACACCAACCAACCATCTCATCCTCTGTCGTCCCTTCTCCTACTGCCTTCAATCTGTCCCAACATCAGGATCTTTTCAAATGAGTCAGCTCTTTGCATCAGGTGGCCAAAATATTGGAGTTTTGTGTGACATGCCAGGCTGGATGAAGTACAATCTGGAATCAAGTTTGCCAGGAGAAGTATCCACAATCAGAGATATATGGATGACACCACCATTACAGCAGAAAGTGAAGAGAAACTAAATAGGCTCTTGATCAAAGTGAAAGAGGAGAGTGAAAAGGCTGGCTTCAACCTGAACATTCAATAACTGAAGATCATGGCATCTGGTCCCACCTCTTCATGGCAAATAGATGGGGGAACAGTGACAGGCTTTGCTTTTTTGGAGCTTCAAAATCACTACAGATGGTGACTGTGGCCATGAAATTAAAAGACACTTGTTCTTTGGAAGAAAAACAATGGCAAATATAGACAGCATATTAAAAGGCAGAGACATTACTTTGCTGACAAAGGTCCATCTAGTCAAAGCCATGGTGTTTCCAGTAGTCAGGTATGGATGTGAGATTTGGACCATAAAGCTGAGCACTGAAGAACTGATACTTTTGAACTATGGTATTGGTGAAGACTCTTGAGTCTTGCACTGCATTCAACTTAAACAAGTCAATCTTAGAAGAAATGGTCATGAGTATTCATTGCAAGGACGGATGCTGAAGCTGAAGCTTCAATATGTTGGCCAGTTCAGTTCAGTCACTCAGTCATGTCTGACTCTTTGCAACCCCAGGAGTCGCAGCACGCCAGGCCTCCCTGTCCATCACAAACTCCTGGAGTTTACTCAAATTCATGCCCATCGAGTTGGTGATGCAATCCAGCCATCTCATCCTCTGTCATTCTCTTCTCCTCCTGCCCCCAATCCCTCCCCACATCAGGGTCTTTTCCAGTGAGTCAACTCTTCGCATCAGGTGGCCAAAGTTTTGGAGTTTCAGCTTCAGCATCAGTGCTTCCAGTGAACACCCAGGACTTACTCCTTTAGTTTGTTTGGATCTCCTTGCAGTCCAAGGAACTATCAAGTCTTCTCCAACACCACAGTTCAAAAGCATCCATTTTTCGGTGTGCAGCTTTCTTCACAGTGCAGTTCTCACATCCATACATGACCACTGGAAAACCATAGCCTTGACTAGACAGACCTTTGTTGGCCAAGTAATGTCTCTGCTTTTTAATGTGCTATCTAGGTTGGTCATCACTTTCCTCACAAGGAGTAAGTGTCTTTTAATTCCATGGCTGCAGTCACCCTCTGCTGTGATTTTGGAGCTCAAAAAATAAAGTCTGACACTGTTTCCCCATCTATTTCCCACAAGGTAATGGGACCAGATGCCATGACCTTATTTTTCTGAATGTTCAGCTTTAAGTCAACTTTTTCACTCTCCTCTTTCATTTTCATCAAGAGGCTTTTTAGTTTCTCTTCACTTTCTGCCATAAGGGTGGTGTCATCCGCATATCTGACGTTATTGATAGTTCTTCTGGCAACCTTGATTCCAGCTTGTGCTTCTTTCAGCCCAGCATTTCTCATGATGTATTCTGCATATAAGTCAAATAAGCAGGGTGACAATATACAGCCTTGACATACTCCTTTTTTTTTTTTTTTTTGGAACTAGTCTGTTGTCTGTTGTTCCATGTCCAGTCACACTGTTGCTTCCTGACCTGCATACAGGTTTCTCAAGAGGCAGGTCAGGTGGTCTGGCATTCCCATCTCTTTCAGAATGTTCCACAGTTCATTGTGATCCACACAGGGGAAGGCTTTGGAGTAGTCATTCAAGCAGAAATAGATGTTTTTCTGGAATTCTCTTGCTTTTTTGATGATCCAGCAGATATTGGCAATTTGATCTCTGGTTCCTCTGCCTTTTCTAAAACCAGCCACTTGATATGAAAAACTAACTCACTATAAAAGACCTTGATGCTGGAAAAGACTGAAGACAAGAAGAGAATTGGACGACAGAGAATGAGACGTTTGCATGGCATCATCATTTTCTAAAGAACAGCAAGAGAAATATTGCCTCACCACTTGATGAACGTGTGATTGAGCAAGCTCTGGGAGTTTTTGATGAACAAGTAAGCCTGACATGCTGCAGTTCATAGGGTCACAAAGAGTCAGATGAATGAGGGATGGAAGTAAATTGAACTTAATGCTGGTGGGCTGTTTGCATGAAGGGATCCTGGGACTGTGTGAGACATTGATACCCCTGGCAGCAGTTCAGAGCCTTCTGCTTTTAAGGCTTATGGACCAGGGAATAGTGGTCCTCCCAAAGACGTCCCATTGCTCAAGCCAAAAATCCTGACATGAATGCATTCCTTTCTCTGGGGTCTCATCCTTGGCTGTGGATGGCAGAGAGGCAAAGTGTCTATCTGCACCTGAGGGATGGCTCTGAAAGTCTGCCTTGAGTACAGTTTCTGATTTCATCATGGTAATCCTGAAAGAGATGTGCACAATGAGACTCTCACAGGGGCCCTGGATTTTAAGTGGGCATCTGGATGTCCCCAGCCCAAATTTTAGCTAAGTTCATGGTTCATGAACTCCATAGGCTAGCAAGCAAGCAGGGATCCTGAGCTATAGGCAGATCTACCACATCCAGATGAGGGCATCAGAAAGAGAGCCTTGGCATTTAGCAAGTTAGCAAGGCCTAGCCTGGAATCAAGCCCTCTTGGAGCATATGAGAGAAGAATGCTACTCTCTGCACAATGGAGCCATGAGCTGTGGGCCCAGAGCAGGCAGGCTCTCCAGGGTGTGATCTGTGTGGGGGCTGTGTGTATGTGTGGGTAGAAGTAAACTGTAGTGCTGCCAAAAAGGGAAGCCACCTGACCATTTTGACTTCACATTCAGTGCCTAGTTTCTGTAGAGGCCCTTTGGATCTATATGCACCTTCTTGATATTGGTTCAGACAAAGGCCTGTCACATTCTCTTTGGCCTTTTGGAGGCCTCAATTTGGCTTTTCCCAGCTACAGGGAGACAACCTTTGAGGAGTAAACAAAAACAACTCCAAACAGACTATTACACAGTTAGGAGGAACAGGAGCACCTCTCTCAGAAGGTCTTAGGCCTGAGTGAGTACTGGGCCTGCCATAAGGGCATGACATTGACAAGGAATGACTTTGAGAGATAGATGCTGAAATGGGGTGTTCAAAGTCAGTACAGTCCAAAACACCTTGCTATTTCTGGTGTGGTTCCTGGAAGGAAAGCACACGGAATGGAATCATGTAAATGTCTTTGGTACTGTGTCATTGACAATGTGATGGGAGAATACAGAAGAGCACCCATGATTCAGCTATTCACCACGAGCACTTCCAGCCCACCCAACTCTGCAGGACAATCCTGCCCCAGAGCATATCCCAACACTTTGTAACCTTCCAGGATAGAGTAGAGATAGAAGAGGACACAAACTTGACTGATGGGTGAATAGAAGAAATCAACTGGAGAAAATGAGAGGTTCTTACCAAAGTCTGTTATCCTGGACAAGCAAAGATATATTTCTGCGTCTGTGAAAATTTCCTTTTAGGGTTGTGTGTATGTGTGTGTGTGCTCACCATCACAAATGCACACGTGAGTTGTCAGAATTGGCCTGACTGGGAGAAGAAAAAATGGGCACCGAAAAAACAAACAAACTTGTGTAAACTACAATAACCATAGGTCAGGCGAAGCCCTGATGCTAGGGAATCAAGCCCAAGGATGTCACCAAAAAGCATGTTTTAAGTGGAGACACGCTGCTGCACCCTGGGTCCCTAGGCAGAAAGAAGCAGTGGGAAGAAATAACTTGGGGTCATTCAGGGAGATACAAAGCAGCCAAGAAACAGAAAGGGATAGATTCCGAGGCAAAGAGATGGGGTGTGTACAGCCCCTACAAAGAGCTTTCTGTCCTTCTCAAGTGCAGCAGTATTCTTTCCCCATAGGACCAGACACATCTTGCCTTTTATGTAAGGTTTGGGAGGCTGATGGCACAGTAGCATAAACAGTTGCTATCTGCAGAGTAGCATTGCCCAAAGAAAGGCAATGCCAAAGAATGCTCAAACAACTGCACAATTGCACTCATCTCACATGCTAGTAAAGTAATGCTAAAAGTTCTCCAAGCCAGGCTTCAGGAATACATGAACCATGAGCTTCCAGATGTTCAAGCTGCTTTTGACAAAGGCAGAGGAACCAGAGATCAAATTACCAACATCCTCTGGATCATCAAAAAAGCAAGAGAGCTCAAGAAAGCCATCTATATTTTCTTTATTGACTATGCCAAAGCCTTCGACTGTGTGGATCACAATATACTGTAGAACATTCTGAAAAAGATGGGAATACCAAGCCACCTGACCTGCCTCCTGAGAAATCTGCCTGCAGGTCAGGATGCAACAGTGAAAACTGGACATGGAACAACAGACTGGTTCCAAATAGGAAATGGAGTATGTCAAGTCTGTATATTGTCACCCTGCTTATTTAACTTATATGCAGAATACATCATGAGAATCACTGGGCTGGATGAAGCATAAGCTGGAAGCAAGATTGCTGGGAGAAATAGCGATAACCTCAGATATGAAGATGGCACCACACTTATAGCAGAAAGTGAAAAAGAACTAAAGAGTCTGTTGATGAAATTGAAAGAGGAGAGTCAAAAAGTTGGCTTAAAGCTCAACATTCAGAAAACAGATCATGGCATCTGGTCCTATCATTTCATGACAAATAGATGGGGAAACAGTGGCTGCCCCTTTATTTGTTTTGCTCCCAGACCACTGCAGATGGTGACTACTGTCATGTAGTTAAAAGACACTTACTCCTTGGAAGGAAAGGTATGACCAACCTAGACAGGATATTAAAAAGCAGAGACATTCTCTTGCCAAAAAAATTCCAACTCGCCAATGCTATGGTTTTTCTAGTAGTCATGTATGGATGTGAGAGTTGGACTATAAAGAAAACTGACCACTGAAGAATTGATGCTTTCAAACTGTGGTGTTGACAAAGACTCCTGAGAGTCCCTTGGGCTGCAAGGAGACCCAACCAGTCCACCCTAAAGGACATCAGTCCTGGACTGATGTTGAAGTTGAAACTCCTATACTTTGGCCACCTGAGGTGAAGAATTGACTCACTGTAAAAGACCCTGATGCTGGAAAGATTTAGGGAGGAGGAGGGGACAACAGAGGATGAGATTGTTTGATGTCATCACTGACTCAATGGAGATGAGTTTGAGGACACTCCAGTAGTTCGTGATGGACAGGGAGACCTGGTGTAATGAAGACCATGGCATCCTGGAGAATAGAACTTGACTGAGCAACTGAACTGAACTGAACTGAACCTGCAGAGTTTGCCAGTTTCAATCATCACTCTTTGAAGTCTTGGCAGAATGCTTAAGCATCAGCGTTCTGCAGTGGATTGCTTAGGATCATCCTCTAGCTGCTCCTGGCCCCACAGGACTGGGGTGATGGGGTAAGCTGGCATGTGTTCTCACCTGGAGGCAGGATGAGGACAGAACCAAATGGAAAGGGCCTTTGTACAGTAAATGAGCAGACTTCAATTCCCCTGGCACTGATGAGAATATCCCTTAGTGGGGTGCTGACTTTTATATCTCTTATTTAGAGATGTTTCACCTGTAAATCTCTTTATATAGAGAGTATTCCACCTCTAAATATGGCATTCTCTTCATGTCATAAATTGACATATGGACAAAATGTTTCTATGTGAAGCATAAAACTTGTTGTTTCACATATGAATGCATGCATGTGGGTTCCCTGTATGAAATACGGAATTCTCTATATTCCATATGTGAATTTCTCAACACTCAATTTCCAGAATGAAAATGGCATTTTCTATATTTCATGTGAAAATCTGTATGCATATTTTTCTACATGAAAATGGGAATTTAATGCATTTCACCTATGTATAACTGGATGCTAAATTTACTACATGACATCTGAAATTTTGTGTATTTCACTTATGAACAGGTAGCCATTGATTTTTGTCCACAAAATGTGAAATTTTGATTCTACACATATATAAAGCAGGGCACTAATTTCCTTCTTTAAATATGGAATTCTCTATATTTCACATATGAAACTCCTATCGCAGATTGAATCCATGAAAAAAATGACTTTCCTATATTGATTTAGCAAAATATGGGTCATGATTTTCAATTCTCTGCATTTCACAAATGAAAATCTGGGCCTCATTTTCCTACATGAAAATTGGATTTCTTTATTTTCACTATTTTAAACTCTAGGCATGGCACTTTTTTTCCATGAAGTATGAAATTCTTTGGTCTCACATCACCTATGATGACAAATTTACTACTTGAAATAAGGAATTCCTATAATTTGCATAGGCAAATCAATACCAATATTCTTATATGAAATATCAATACTCTACAATTTACTATGAATATTTGGTGAGGATTTTTTTCCTACATAACATATAGAATTCTCTGCATTTCACAGCTGAAAATCAGGATGGTTATTTTTCCTGCAAGGAATGCAGAGTTCCCTTTCTTAAACATGACCATCTGGGTGGAGGTTTTCCTACATGAAAAATCAAAGTCTCTGCTTCCCAATTCTTTATCATCTATGCCACCAGGGAACTTGAACAGTTTTAGGAAGACCTCCAAGTCTTTCTAGAACTAACACAGAGAAAAGATGTCCATTTCATCATAGGGTTCTGGCATGTATAAGCAGAACGTCAAGAGACATCTGGTGTAATGGGCACGTTTGGCCATGGTGTGTGAAATGAGGCAGGACAAAGACCAGCAATGTTTTGTCAAATTGAAAGGGTAAAAATTAAAATAGTGGCGCAGTTTTCTTGAGCTCCAAAAGCATTGGGGACAGTGATTACAGTCATGAAAATACAAGACCCCTGCTCCTGGGAAGAAAAGCTATCACAACCCTAGACACAATGGATTGAAAAGCAGAGACATCGCTTTGACAACAATTGTCCATATAGGCAGAGCTATGGTTTTACCAGTAGACATGTACGGATGTGATGGTTTAACTATAAAGAAGGCTGAGTGCCAAAGATTTGAGACTTTGTAACTGTGGTGCTGGAGATGGCTCTTGAGATATCCTTGGACAGCAAGGAGATCAACCCCATCAATCCTAAAGGAAACTAACCTTAAATATCCATTGGAAGGTCTGATGCTGAAGCTGAAGCTGAAGTTTCAATACTTTGGCTACTAGGTGTGAAGAATTAAGACATGGGAAAAGATTAAGGTTCTGCCTTCTCATTAAGAAAAAAAGAAAAAAAATATTGGCTCTGATATGGGAAGATGGAGGAAGGAGGTGGGGGGGGGGGCAACAGAGGGTGAGATGGTTGGACAGCATCATTTGACTCAAAGAACGTGAGTCTCAGTAAAGTGTTGGAGACAGTAAAAGACAGGGAGATCTGGAGTGCTGCTGTCCGTGGTGCTGCAAAGAGTTGGGCATGACTGAGTGACTGAATATCACCAACAACTGTATTTCACACACATCAATTGGGATGAGATTTTCAAACTTGAAACATGGAATTCTGTATATGACCATAGAAAAATTAGATATTCCTGCTTGAAATATGGAATTTTCTCTACCTATTTGATGAACATTCGGGTGCACATCTTACCTCTTAAACTATGAGAGTTTCATGCACTGAAATCTGAACAAAAATATTTTGACATGGAATATGGACATGAAAAATGACATTAACTATTTTACATTTCAAATATGAAAATATAGGGATGCATTTTCTTACGTGAAATATCATATGATTATGGATGCACTATCGAGTTTTCTGTTTCATAGATTAAAACCCAACACCAGGCATCCTACATGGAAGATGTAATTCTCAGTTTCACATATGAAACTCTAGGTGCAGATTTTATGACACGAAACATGAAACTCTCTATAATTCACATATGAAAGTCTGTATTTTCTGTATATCATATGAAAGTATGGACACAGAATTTTCTGCATGAAATGTGAAGATCTTGATGTAATTTTCAGATTTCTCATTTGAAAATCCATGTGCCACTTTCCTTCATGAAATATGGAATGCTGTGTGCTTCATATTTGAAAAACTACATCGATTTTGCTATAAGAAATATGGAATATTCTATTTCATATAAGAAAATATGATTTTCATGCTTGAGCTGTGAAATTCTCTATATTTCACCAAAACAATCTTCTGACATAAAATATGGAATCTGGTATATTTCACATTTGATAATCTGAGGACAGATTTGCTCATATGAATTACAAAGCCTCTATTATTCACATTTGAAAACCTGTGTCGGATTTTTCACAGAAAATACATGAAACTGTCCATGATTCAGATATTAAGATCTGGGATGAGCAGTCACATATAGAATAGACTTATTTCTTGTCTGACTGTCTGGCTCCTGGTTTCCCTACTGAAATTTAGAATTCTCTGCATTTCATTTATGAAAGTCCAGGTGAGGATATCCCAACAAGAAATACGGAATAAACTATATTTCACAAGTGAAAATCTGGGTGCCAATATATCTACATGAAAATGTGTACGCCTTTATAATACCATTTGGATTTCTAGATTTTGGATTTCCCTTATGAACTATGGAAATCTCTATATTTCACATATCAAAATTTGGATGTCATTTTCCCTGTGTGAAATGTGGAATCATCCCTATTTCTCATTTTTAAAAATCTGAGTGAAAATTTTCCCACATGAAAAATGGAATTTCAATAATTCATTCATGAAAATATGGGTGTAGGTATTCTCATTTTGTATTTTGGAATCCTCTAAATGTCACATATAAAATAGAGGTACATACTTTCTTACATGAAATATGGTAATATTTATATTTCATATTTCATCATCAAGGTGTAGCTAATTCTGGCTGAAATATGGCATTCTCTGTATCTCACTATTTATATCTGTGGACAGATTTACCTGCATGCAATATGGAATTCTCTATATTTCACATATAATGTCTGATGATGAAGATTTGACATGGAAATACAGATTTTTGTCCATTTCACTTATGTAAGACCAGGGTGCAGATTTTCTGACAAGACATATAATTCAGATATGAAAACTTGAGTGCAGCTTTTGTACATGATATGGGATTTTCTATGTTTCAAATATGGAAATCTTAGCTCAACTATTCGTATATGAAATATAAAGTTCCTAAGTTTCATTTATAAAACCTGGGCACTGATTTATCTCAACAATTTGCTACATGACACATATGAAAAGATGGGTGTAGATTTTCCTACATGAGAAAAGGAATTATCTGTACTACCCTTATCAAAATATGAGCACAGGTTTACTTTCTGAAATATGTGGTTCTTTATAGTTCACATTTGAAAATATGAGTGCTGTTATTTCTATGTTAAATATGTAACAAGATGGAATTCTCTAAACATCTCATTTGAAAATCCAGGCACAGATTTTCCTGCATGAGATGTGGAATTAGGTATATAGTGGAATGAAACACTGAATTCTTTACATTACATTTATGAATATCTGTGTGTATATTTTCCTACATGATTTATGGAATTCTTTGTGTTTAAGCGTTGGAGATATGGGCACTCATATTTCTTGCATTCAACATTGAATTCTCTGTACTTCACATAATTAAATATTAGCAAGTGTTTTCTAGGCATAGATTTTCAAATGTTAAATATGGAATTCGATATGTTTCACATGTGGAAATCAAAGTTCAGGTTTTCCTAAAGGAAACATGGAATGATGTCTATTTTAGAGATGACAGTCAGAAAATATATATGTATATTTGCTTGCTATATGAAATTCTGAATATTTCATAATGAAAAGTCTCTATTAAGATTTTCTGACATAAATATGTAATTTTCTATAATTCACATAGAGAAATCTGGGAACATATTTTCCTAATGAAATATAAAAAGCCTCCATGTCTCACATAGAAATCTGTGAATTTATTTTCAGATGAAATATGAAAATTTTCATGTATCATATATGGAAATCATGGTCCAGATATTGCTGCAAAAAATATGGAAAATGTTCTCTATATTTTTTATATGAAAATATCCACCTGAAATATGGAATTCTCTATATTTCACATTTGAAATCGGTCCACACATTATCACATGAGATATAACATACTCTCTATATCACATACAAAATCCCTGCTGAAATTTGCCTACATGAAGGACTGAAATTTATGTACATCACATATGAAAAACCGTCCCCACATGAAATCTGTGATTCTGTATATTTCAGACACCAAAATCTGTGCAGTGATATTACTACATAAAATATGGAATTCTGTATATTTCACATCTGAAAAATCATGGTCACTATTTTACTCAAATAAATATCAAATCTGTATATGTTACATATGAAAATCTCGATGCTGATTTTAGTCCATAATACATTGAATTTTTTCGTATTTCACTGTATAAGAATCTGGATGCTATTATTCTTACCTGAAATGTGAAATTCTCTATACATCATATATGAAAATCTGGGTGGTGATTTTCCTAGATGAAATATGGAATTGTCTATATTCCACATATGAAAATCTTGGCATTGATTTTCTTAAGATACAGAGAATCATTATGGAACTGAAATTATCTCTATTTTACAAGTGAAAGTCTGGCCACAACTCTTTCAAGAAATATGGAATTCTTTGCATTTCTCAAACATATGTCAAGAGAAAGAATCTCCACCATAAAATACGGAATTTTCTGTACTTCCTGAATCAAATCTTGGTCCTAATCTTCCTTCATGTGAGTAGCTGCTGCTGCTGCTTCTGCTGCTGCTGCTGCTAAGTCACTTCAGTTATGTCCGACTCTGTGCGACCCCATAGACGACAGCCGACTAGTTTCTGCCATCCCTGGGATTCTCCAGGCAAGAACTCTGCAGTGGGTTGCCATTTCCTTCTCCAATGCATGAAAGTGAAAAGTGAAAGTGAAGTCCCTCAGTAGTGTCTTCGCTACCCCCATGGATTGCAGCCTACCAGGCTCCTCCGTCCATGAGATTTTCCAAGCAAAAGTACTGGAGTCGGCTGCCATTGCCTTCTCCACATGGAAGTAGAGCTTCTCTCTATATTTTACATTTGAAGATCAGAATGGAGATTTTTCCTGTAAGAAATATGGAAATCGCTTATATTTCATAAGAACCACTGGTTCTTCAGTTACTGAAACACCTGCCTCCACTATTTGCCTTTTGGCACTGTTGCTCATGAAAATAGTTTCTGTGCAGGGCATGCTTTGCTTTGATCAGAGATTGACAGCTGCTGCCACAGTGCCAAAATCCCAAGGGGCAATGCCCCTGAGGAAATGCCTTTAGCCTCCATTTGATTGGTTCCTGATGTGTTCTGAAGGATAGCATGTAAAAGTCAGGCCCCCTCCCACCAACGTACTGCTCATGTGTGGTGACCCACGGATCCACATGCATATCTACCTTTCCCTCTGCTAGACTATAGGCAAGTAACCAATTGGTGGGGAGTGACTGAAACCTGTGGGTCTGCTGAGCCAGGCAGCTGCTGCACTTTGGGGTCCAAATCTTTTGCAACCTGGGCCATGGCCAGGGCACAAGGATAGAGAAATCGGAGGAAGGCTAGAGGGCCCCTGGCACCCTGAATCCCCTTCATTGTGAGACTGGTCTTCAGGCCGCAGGGGCCCTGCGACCTGCCAGCATGGTCGGACCATCAGGGACGTTACAGACAGCGGGTTGGAGGGCGGGGCAGGGGTGGGGGCAGGAGGGCACCAGGCAAGGAGGGCACCCTCTTCAGGATGGAGGCAGTGGAGGAAGGTGCGGCTCTGCAGGAAGGAGAGGTGGCAGGGTTCTGGCAAGATCTCCAGCCGCTGGTGGAAGACATCATGAAGGAGGTGGAGGTGGTGATGGTGGTGGAGTAGCAGCAGGTACGGGTGTCGGCAAGAGTGGGAGGAGAACTCAGAGGAACAGGACCAGGGACACCCAAAGCCGGGAGCCCCGAGTGAATGGTCCCCACTTCGGGCGCTGGAGGCATTGGCTGTCCTGCTGGTAGACCTGACTTGTGCCAATGAAAAATACCACGGGGCCTACTTTCAGCTCAGGTGGAAGAACCATCAGAGGGGAAAGTGTCCCTTGTCTCGGTGAAGCTCAATGATCCAGGGCATTCCTGGCTTCTGGGACAAAGTCGTATTCTTACTAACGCTTCCTGGGGTCGGTTGTTTAGAAGGAGAGAAGGAGCAGGAATAGGAGGAGGCGTGTGGGTGAGGGCACAGGCAAGCCAAGGGGGCCGAGGGAAGTGGGGGCTGGGAGGAGGGGCGAGCTCCAAAGGAACAGTGCCAGCAGCTCCTGGGCATGGCTCCGTTTGTGTGTGTCTGAGCCATGACTCTCTGTGACTCCTTTTGGCCTGCATCTGAACAGAAGCTGTGCCCTGGGACTGGAATTCTATGTGACCAGAGACAGTAGGCCAGAATAGCATTCTCAAAGATTTATTATTGTAATTGTGGATTATCTGGGAAAGCAACAGAGACATTAGGAGTCCCAGAACCCATACCAGTCAGTCAGAGTCTCAGTAGTTGTTCTCACTAGTGTAGTAGAGAAGCAGGATGTTGTCCACTCACCTAGGTGGAGCTTGAAGGGGCGGTTCTTTTTGCCCATAGTTAGGGCCAGACCATTTCACCCTTTGGTGGAGACAGGGAGCAGGTCAGAGTCCCAGGGATTTGCTAAACACACAGCACACACACACATAGTAACACACAGCAGACATTTGCCTACAGACAAGTCATGCCACTGGGACTTCAGATCCTGACGTGTTAAGCAGTGACATGTCACTACCCTGCACACACAGATGAGGCAGAAATCAGAAGCTGTAAGAAACTGACACTCCCTCGGTGGATGCAGAGAGGGGACCTAGAGGACCATGGGGGACCAAGAGCCATGAGCATGTTTGATTGTATGGCAGGGGCTGGGGATGTCAGTGCAGTGCCCAGCAAGCAGGAATGCAATGTACCTTGAAGATGCCTGTTCTAGGGTACTTGTTCTTGTCCTTGACCTAAAGCAGATAAAGAACCACCGCCAAATGTGTTTCATGATCAGTGATAAAGGTAAAGTCTTGCTTATGTACGTGATTGATTTGGAGGTGAGTGAGGAAGACTGAGGACAAGTGGATGGGGAAATGGGCAGGGAATTTTACAGGGGAGTGAGGGCATGTACCATATTATCCATGCATGTGCAGTGTAAATTTGGAGAAGAGAAAGGTGTTGATGCCTGCCTAGCATGCAAGCTGAGGACCCTAGAAGCTTGCACCATTTCCCTCCTCCTTGTTCTGGCAGGTGCAGGAACTAGGCCATCCCCAGTCCAACTGCAAGCTGATATTTTCCTTTTGTGACAACCCCTACTTCTGGAATACAGTCATCGTGGAGGAGTAGTACCATGACATAACTGGTGTGATGTGACTCCCAGTCACTGTGGGTGGGTGGTGGAGGGAGTGGATGCTCCTCCTGTGTTATCCTTCCCTATCCCCCATGTCTTTCTCCAGGGTATAGGGCATATTGTTCCACTCCAATCCACTGGTTCTGGGATTATGGATGGGGAGCTCCAAGCCTCAGTCTGAACACCAGCAGCCTTAACTTTCTCAACTGGTTGTCAACCCACAACTTCCCAGCATCAATCAGGATTGCAGAGGTAGTGTCATTCTGGGCCTACCCCAGAACTGGGGATGGATGCTGGAGTTCTTGGCTACACATGGGAAGTTTTGGGGCCTCATCAGGCATGTTCTGACCTTGCTCATGTTGCCAGCAGATCATCTCCAAAGACCTGTAGGTCAATCCCCTGCAGTACTATACCTGGGAGGAAGGTCCTGCCAAGAGAAGTACCTATAGGAAGACAGCATTTGAGGGGAACAGGAGGTGGGCCCTGAAGTCACAGGTGTGGAGAGTCTGGGACACTCTTCTTTCCCAAATGGGGAAGCTAGGCTCAGGTAGGATGGCTGCAGATCCTGGATTCAAATCATGAAGGTAGATGGTGACAGTCAGGGAGCTTGGGGAATTCAATGTCCACATCTCAATCAAAGCAGCTATGGTTACAGCATAAGAGTCCTCAGTGATTCTGATGCAGGCAGAGTGAATTAAGCACCATTTGCAGAATCAGGATTCCCTGGGTTCTGTCAACCTTTGGCCTCTTGCTACTCATTGTGTTTGAGATTACCTTGGCCTTTCTCTCCCGCACCTCCTCCTGGGAAAGCCTACCTGTCAGAAGGGGTTCATCACTGGTGTCCCTTTAATTTTTTTTGTAAATTAATTTATTTACTTTAATTGGAGGCTAATTACAATATTGTAGTGGTTTCTGCCACGCATTCACATGAAGCAGCCATGGGTGTATATGTGTCCCAATCTTGACACCAATCCTGTCCCAACCCCCTCCTACCTCTCTCCCTAACACATCCCACAGGGTTGTCCCAGTACCGCCCTGTCTCATGCATCGAACCTGGACTGGTGATCTGTTCCATGTTTCAATGTACATGTTTCAATGCTATCCTCTCAAATCATGCCACCCTCGGCTTCTCTCACAGAGTCCAAAAGTCTCTTCTTTAAATCTGTGTCTCTTTTGCTGCCTCTCATGTACAGTCATTGTTACCATCTTCCTCAATTCCATATATATGTGTTATTATACTGTATTGGTGTTTTTCTTTCTGACTTACTTCACTCTGTATAATAGGCTCCAGTTTCATTCACTTCATTAGACTGGATTTAAATGCATTGTTTTAATAGCTGAATAATATTCCATTGTGTATATGTACCACAGCTTTCTTATGCATTCATCTGCTGATGGACATCTAGGTTGCTTCCATGTCCTAGCTATTGTAAACAGTGCAGCGATGAACATTGGGGTACAAGTGTCTCTCTCAATTCTGGTTTTCTCAGTGTGTATGTGCAGCAGTGGGATTACTGGGTCATATGGCAGTTCTATTTCCTGTTTTTTAAGGAATCTCCACACCATTCTCCATAGTGTCTGCACTAGTTTGCATTCCCCCCAACAGTGTAAGAGGGTTCCCTTTTCTCTGCTGACTCCAGTGTTTCTTGTGTGTAGACTTTTTGAGAGTAGTTATTCTGAATGGTATGAGATTGTGGTTTTGATTTGCATTTCTCTGATAATGAGAGATGTTGAGCATCTTTTCGTGTGTTTGTGAGCTATTGCATGTTTCCTTTGGCTCAATATGCCAGCAAATTTGGAAAACTCAACACTGGCCACAGGACTGGAAAAGGCCAGTTTTCATTCCAATCCCACTGAAAGGCAATGCCAAAGAATGCTGAAACTACCGCACAATTGCACTCGTCTCACACGCTGGTAAAGTAATGCTCAAAATTCTCCAAACCAGGCTTCAGCAACACAGGAACCATGAACTTTTAGATGTTCAAACTGGTTTTAGAAAAGGCAGGGGAACCAGAGCTCAAATTGCTGACACCCAATGGATCATAGAAAAAGTAAGAGAGTTCCAGAAAAGCATCTATTTCTGCTTTATTGACTATGCCAAAGCCTTCAACTGTATGTATCACAATAAACTGTGGAAAATTCTGAAAGAGATAGGAATACCAACCCACCTGACCTGCTGCTTGAGAAACCTATATGCAGGTCATGATGCAACAGTTAGAACTGGACGTGGACTAATAGACTGGTTCCAAATAGGAAAAGGAGTATGTCAAGGCTGTATATTGTCACTCTGCTTATTTAACTTGTATGCAGAGTACATCATGAGAAACGCTGGTCTGGAAGGAGTACAAACTGGAATCAACATTGCCAGGAGAAATATAAATAACCTTAGATATGCAGATGACACTACCCTATTGGCAGAAAGTGAAGAGGAACTAAAAAGCCTCTTGACGAAAGTGAAACAGGAGAGTGAAAAAGTTGGCTTAAAATTCAACATTCATAAAACTAAGATCATAGCACCTGGTCCCACCACTTCCTGGCAAATAGATGGGGAAACAGTGGAAACAGTGGCTGACTTTATTTTGAGGGCTCCAATATCACTGTGGTGGTGATGCAGCCATGAAATTTAAAAGATGCTTACTCCTTGGAAGGAAAGTGATGACCAGAACGCTATAAGCATAATTTAAAAGGCAGAAACAGGTATTAGCCTCCAACTAATAAAAATAATAGGGAAAAAAAAATTCAGAGACATTAGTTTGCCAGCAAACCTGTCCATCTAATCAAGGCTATGGTTTCTAGTGGTCATATATGGATGTGAAGTTGGAGCGTGAAAGAAAGCTAGCCCGAAAAACTGGATGCTTTTGAACTGTGTGTTGGAGAGACTCTTTTTTTTTTTTTTTTTTTCAGCTTTCTTTTTTTTTTTTAAATTTTTTTATTAGTTGGAGGCTAATTACTTCACAACATTTCAGTGGGTTTTGTCATACATTGATATGAATCAGCCATAGATTTACACTTATTCCCCATCCCAATCCCCCCCTCCCATCTCCCTCTCCACCCGATTCCTCTGGGTCTTCCCAGTGCACCAGCCGGAGCACTGTCTCATGCATCCACCGGGGCTGTTGATCTGTTCCACATAGATAGATACATGCTGTTCTTTTGAAACATCCCACCCTCACCTTCTCCCACAGAGTTCAAAAGTCTGTTCTGTATTTCTGTGTCTCTTTTTCTGTTTTGCATATAGGGTTATCGTTACCATCTTTCTAAATTCCATATATATGTGTTAGTATGCTGTAATGTTCTTTATCTTCTGGCTTACTTCACTCTGTATAAGGGGCTCCAGTTTCATCCATCTCATTAGGACTGTTCAAATGAATTCTTTTTGACGGCTGAGTAAAATTCCATTGTGTATATGTACCACAGCTTTCTTATGCATTCATCTGCTGATGGACATCTAGGTTGCTTCCATGTCCTAGCTATTGTAAACAGTGCAGCGATGAACATTGGGGTACAAGTGTCTCTCTCTATTCTGGTTTTCTCAGTGTGTATGTGCAGCAGTGGGATTACTGGGTCATATGGCAGTTCTATTTCCTGTTTTTTAAGGAATCTCCACACCATTCTCCATAGTGTCTGCACTAGTTTGCATTCCCCCCAACAGTGTAAGAGGGTTCCCTTTTCTCTGCTGACTCCAGCGTTTCTTGTGTGTAGACTTTTTGAGAGTAGTTATTCTGAATGGTATGAGATGGTACCTCATTGTGGTTTTGATTTGCATTTCTCTGATAATGAGAGATGTTGAGCATCTTTTCGTGTGTTTGTGAGCTATTGCATGTTTCCTTTGGCTCAATATGCCAGCAAATTTGGAAAACTCAACACTGGCCACAGGACTGGAAAAGGCCAGTTTTCATTCCAATCCCACTGAAAGGCAATGCCAAAGAATGCTGAAACTACCGCACAATTGCACTCGTCTCACACGATGGTAAAGTAATGCTCAAAATTCTCCAAACCAGGCTTCAGCAACACAGGAACCATGAACTTTTAGATGTTCAAACTGGTTTTAGAAAAGGCAGGGGAACCAGAGCTCAAATTGCTGACACCCAATGGATCATAGAAAAAGTAAGAGAGTTCCAGAAAAGCATCTATTTCTGCTTTATTGACTATGCCAAAGCCTTCAACTGTATGTATCACAATAAACTGTGGAAAATTCTGAAAGAGATAGGAATACCAACCCACCTAACCTGCTGCTTGAGAAACCTATATGCAGGTCATGATGCAACAGTTAGAACTGGACGTGGACTAATAGACTGGTTCCAAATAGGAAAAGGAGTATGTCAAGGCTGTATATTGTCACTCTGCTTATTTAACTTGTATGCAGAGTACATCATGAGAAACGCTGGTCTGGAAGGAGTACAAACTGGAATCAACATTGCCAGGAGAAATATAAATAACCTTAGATATGCAGATGACACTACCCTATGGCAGAAAGTGAAGAGGAACTAAAAAGCCTCTTGACGAAAGTGAAACAGGAGAGTGAAAAAGTTGGCTTAAAATTCAACATTCATAAAACTAAGATCATAGCACCTGGTCCCACCACTTCCTGGCAAATAGATGGGGAAACAGTGGAAACAGTGGCTGACTTTATTTTGAGGGCTCCAATATCACTGTGGATGGTGATTGCAGCCATGAAATTAAAAGATGCTTACTCCTTGGAAGGAAAGTGATGACCAACCTATATAGCATATTTAAAGGCAGAGACATGTATTTAGCCTCCAACTAATAAAAATATATGGGAAAAAAAAATCAGAGACATTAGTTTGCCAGCAAATGTCCATCTAGTCAAGGCTATGGTTTTTCTAGTGGTCATATATGGATGTGAGAGTTGGACTGTGAAGAAAGCTGAGCCCCGAAAAACTGATGCTTTTGAACTGTGGTGTTGGAGAAGACTCTTGAGAGTCCCTTGGACTGCAAGAAGATCCCACCAGTCTATCCTAAAGGTGATCAGTCCTGGGTGTACATTGGAAGGACTGATGCTGAAGCTGAAACTCCAATAGTTTGGCCACCTCATGTGAAGAGTTGACTCATTGGAAAAGACTCTGATGCTGGGAGCGTTTGGGGGCAGAGGAGAAGTGGACAACAGAGGATGAGATGGCTGGATGGCATCACAGGCTCGATGAACATGAGTTTGAGTAAACTCTGGGGAGTGGTGATGGACAGGGAAGCCTGCTGTGCTGTGATTCATGGGTTCACAAAGAGTCAGACACAACTGCACGACTGAACTGAACTGACTTGGAGATATGTCTGTTTAGTTCTTTGGCCCAATTTTTGATTGGGTCATTCTTTTTCTAGAATTGAGCTGCGTGAGCTTCTTGTATATTTTTGACATTAATTCTTTGTCAGTTGCTTTGTTTGCTATTATTTTCTTCCACTCTGAGGGATGTCTTTGCACATCTCTTACCGTTTCTGTCGTTGTGCAAAAGCTTCTAAGGTTAATAGGTCAGTTTGTTTATTGTTGCTTTTATTTCAATTACTCTGTGGGGTGGGTCGTAGAAGATCCAGCTGTTGTTTATGTCAGAGAATGTTTTGCCTGTGTTTTCCTCTAGGAGTTTTGTAGTTTCTGGTCTTACATTTACGTCTTTAATCCATTTTGAGTTCATTTTTGTGTAAGGTTTTAGAAAGTGTTCGAGTTTCATTCTTATCCAAGTCGTTGACCAGGTTTCTCAGGTTTGTTAAAGAGATTGTCTCTTCACTATTGTATATGCTTGCTTCCTTTGTCAATGATAAGGTGACCATATGCGTGTGGATTTATCTCCAGGCTTTCTATCTTGTCCCATTGATTTATATTTCTTTCTTTGTGTCAGTACCATACTGTCTTGATGGCTGTAGCTTTGTAGTATACTCTGAAGTCAGGCAGGTTTCTACCTGCAGATAAATTTCTCTTTCTCAAGATTACTTTGGCTATTCGAGGTTTTTTGTATTACCATACAAAGTTTGAAATTATTTGTTCCAGTTCTCTGGAAAATACCGTTGGTAGCTTGATACAGATTGCATTGAATCCATAGATTGCTTTGTGTAGTATATTTATTTTCACTATATTGATTCTTCTGATGCAGGAACGCAGTATATTTCCCCATCTATTTGTGTCATCTTTGATTTCGCTTATCAGGGTTTTATAGCTTTCTATATATAGGCCTTTTGCATCTTTCAGTAGATATACTCCAAAGTATTTTATTTTATTTTTATTTTTTTCTTGCAACCATGAATGTAATTGTTTCCTTATTTTCTCTTCCTGTTTTCTCATCGCTGGTGCATAGGAATCCAAGGGACTTTTGTGTGTTAATTTCATATCCTGCAACTTTGCAATATTCACTGATTAATTCTAGTAATTTTCTGGTGGTGTCTTTCAGGTTTTCTATGTAGAGGATCATGTCATCTGCAAAGAGTGAGACTTTTACCTCTTCTTTCCAATCTGGATTCCTTTTTTTCCACTCTGGTTGCTATGGCTAAAACTTCCAAAATTATGTTGATGCATAGTGGTGAGAGTTGACACCCTTGTCTTGTTCCTGACTTTTTGGGAAATGTTTTCAATTTTTCACCATTAAGGATAATGTTTGCTGTAGGTTTATCATATATGGCTTTTATTATGCTCAGGTATGTGCATAAATATAGAGAAATATAGAGAATTCCACATTACATGTTGGAATATCAGCGACCAGATGTGCATATGTGAAATGCAGAGGATTCCATACTTCATTATGGATATTGTGGGACTACATTTTCAATGCAAAATGCAAATGATTTCCATTTTCATATAAGATTACTTTGCCATATGTGACAATATAGATTTCTCTACACATGGATTTCTCTGACAATGTAATATTGTCGTATGTGTCAGATGTGATGTGTAGAGAAATCCATATTTCATACCATTCAGCACCAAGTATTTTCACATGTGTAGCAGAGAGAATCATGTTTCATGTAGGAATTACTGGACCTAGATTAACACATGAAAACATGGAAGATTCCATGATTCAGGGACCACTAGTCACACCCAAGTTTCCAAGTGTGAAATATAGGGATTCTACCGTTCATGTTGGATTTTCTTTTTTATGTGGAATGAACAAAATTATGTGGAATTCCAAAATTCCACATTTCATGATGGGACATCTTCACATAGACGTTCATCTGTGAATTATGAAGAATTCAATATTCTATGTAGGTAATCTGCATCCAGGTTTTTATATAAGAAATACATAGAAGACCAACTTTCACACAGGAAAACCAGTTACTTGCTTTTGGTATATGCATCTCATTTTGTATGTAAAAATATAGAAAAATTCATACTATAAGTAAAATATACAAAATTGCATTTTGGATGACTTCAGAATTTAGTCTGTGAAATGAAGAGGATTCCAAATTTCCTGAAAAAAAAAATTGCCTAAATTTTCATAAGTGAAACGCAGAGAATTTTATAGGTCATGGAGGAAAAGAATATCTAACCCAGTTTTTAATTGAGAAAGAATATTCCATTTTTCAGGTAGGATAAGGTATGTCCAGATTCTCACATGTTATACAGACTGCTATATTTCTTGTTCAACAAAAATACTATGCCCAGATTTTCATAAGTTGAATGTAGACAATGTCATGTTTCAGTAGAGAATCTGTACTCAGATTTTCTAATGCAAAACATAGAGAAGTCAATATTTCTTATAAGGTGATTTGTCTCCAGGTTTTCCTATGCTAAACACAGAGAATTCCATATTCATGTAGGAAAATCAGGGTACAGCTTTTCATGTGTGATGTAGAAAACTTTGAATATTTCATATTGGAAAAGATGTGTCCAAAATGTCATATGTGAAATATACAGTATTCCATACTTCAGGGAGTATGGTTGGTACCATGTTATTCATATATGAAAGGTAGAGAATTCAATATTCCTAAATGTCATATATAGAAAATTTCAAATTTCTTGTATGAAGTGTTGTGTTCAGATTTTCTTTTTTTTAATATAAATATATTTATTTTAATTGGAGGCTAATTATTTAACAATATTGTAGCAGTCTTGCCATACGTTGACATGAATCCGCCACGGGTGTATACGTGTTCTCCATCCTGAAGCCCCCTCGCACCTCCCTCCCTATCCCATCCCTCTGGGTCATCCCACTGCACCATCACGTGAACTGTGAGCTGTGAGCATTATGATTTGTTTCACATACGATAATATATATGTTTCAATGCCATTCTCTGAAATCATCCCACCCTCGTCCTCTCCCACAGAGTCCAAAAGACTGTTCTATACATCTGTGTCTCGTTTTTGCTGCCCCCCTTATAGGGTTACCATAACCATCTTTCTAAATTCCATATATACGTGTTAGTGTACTGTACTGGTGTTTTTTTTTTTTCCAAATTTTTTTTTAATTAGTTGGAGGAAAATTACTTCACAACAGTTCAGTGGGTTTTGCCATACATTGACATGAATCAGCCATAGAGTTACACGTATTCCCCATCCCGAATCCCCCTCCCAGCTCCCTCTCCACCTGATTCCTCCGGGTCTTCCCAGTGCACCAGGCCCGAGCACTTGTCTCATACATCCCACCTGGGCTGGTGATCTGTTTCACCATAAATAATATACATGCTGCTCTTTAGAAACATCCTACCCTCACCTTCTCCCACAGAGTTCAAAAGTCTATTCTGTACTTCTGTGTCTCTTTTTCTGTTTTGCATATAGGGTTATCATTATCATCATTCTAAATTCCATATATATGTGTTAGTATGCTGTAATGTTCTTTATCTTTCTGGCTTACTTCACTCTGTATGATGGGCTCCAGTTTCATCCATCTCATTAGAGCTGATTCAAATGAATTCTTTTCTTTTTTTTCTTTTTTCTTTTTTTATTATTATTTTTTAATTATTTTTTTTTTCCAGTGGGTTTTGTCATACATTGATATGAATCAGCCATGGATTTACATGTATTCCCAATCCCGATCCCCCCTCCCACCTCCCTCTCCACCCGATTCCTCTGGGTCTTCCCAATGCACCAGGCCGGAGCACTTGTCTCATGCATCCCACCTGGGCTGGTGATCTGTTTCACTATAGATAGTATACATGCTGTTCTTTTGAAATATCCACCCTCACATTCTCCCACAGAGTCCAAAAGTCTGTTCTGTATTTCTGTGTCTCTTTTTCTGTTTTGC
>NC_057420.1:4072029-4139242 GCF_019320065.1 Cervus canadensis
AACGTGTACATTGAAACATGGAACAGATCACCAGTCCAGGTTTGATGCATGAGACAGGGTGGTACTGGGACAACCCTGTGGGATGTGTTAGGGAGGGAGGTGGGAGGGGGTTGGGACAGGATTGGTGTCAAGATTGGGACACATATACACCCATGGCTGCTTCATGTGAATGCATGGCAGAAACCACTACAATATTGTAATTAGCCTCCAATTAAAGTAAATAAATTAATTTACAAAAACAATTAATGGGACCCCAGTGATGAACCCCTTCTGCCAGGTGGGCTTTCCCAGGAGGCGGTGCAGGAGAGAAAGGCCAAGGTAATCTCAAACACAATGAGTAGCAAGAGGCCATAGGTTGGCAGAACCCAGGAAATCCTGATTCTGCAAATGGTGCTTAATTCACTCTGCCTGCATCAGAATCACTGAGGACTCTTATGCTGTAACTATAGCTGCTTTGAGTGAGATGTGGACACATGAATTCCCCAAGCTCCCTGACTGTCACCATCTACCTTCATGATCTGAATCCAGACTCTGCAGCCATCCTACATGAGCCTAGCTTCCCCATTTGGGAAAGAAGAGTGTCCCAGACTCTCCACACCTGTGACTTCAGGGCCCACCTCCTGTTCCCTTCAAATGCTGTCTTCCGATAGGTACCTCTCATGGCAGGACCTTCCTCCCAGGGGTAGTACTGCAGGGGATTGACCCACAGGTCTTTGGAGATGATCTGCTGGCAACATGAGCAAGGTCAGAACATGCCTGATGAGGCCCCAAAACTTCCCATGTGTAGCCAAGAACCCCCGCATCCATCTCCAATTCTGGAGTAGGCCCAGAATGACACTACCTCTGCAATCCTGATTGATGCTGGGAAGTTGTGGGTTGACAACCAGTTGAGAAAGTTAAGGCTGCTGGTGTTCAGACTGAGGCTTGGAGCTCCCCATCGATAATCCCAGAACCAGTGGCCTGGAGTGGAACAATATGCCCTATACCCTGGAGAAAGACATGGGGGATAGGGAAGGATAACACAGGAGGAGCATCCACTCCCTCCACCACCCACCCACAGTGACTGGGAGCCACATCACACCAGTTATGTCATGGTAGTACTCCTCCACGATGACTGTATTCCAGAAGTAGAGGTTGTCACAAAAGGAAAATATCAGCTTGCTGTTGGACTGGGGATGACCTAGTTCCTGCACCTGCCAGAACCAGGAGGAGGGAAATGGTGCAAGCTTCTAGGGTCCTCAGCTTGCATGTTAGGCAGGCATCAACACCTTTCTCTTCTCCAAACTTACACTGCACATGCACGGGTAATACGGTACATGCCCCCCCTCCCCTGAAAAATTCCCTGCCCATTTCCACATCCACTTGTCCTCAGTCTTCCTCACTCACCTCCAAATCAATCACGTACATAAACAAGACTTTACCTTTATCACTGATCATGAAACACATTTGGGGGTGGTTCATTATCTGCTTTAGGTCAAGGACAAGAACAAGTACCGTGGAACAGGCATCTTCAAGGTACGTTGCATTCCTGCTTGCTGGGCACTGCACTGACATCCCCAGCCCCTGCCATACCATCAAACATGCTCATGGCTCTTGGTCCCCCATGGTCCTCTAGGTCCCCTCTCTGCATCCACCGAGGGAGTGTCAGTTTCTTACAGCTTCTGATATCTGCCTCATCTGTGTGTGCAGGGTAGTGGCATGTCACTGCTTAACACGTCACGGTCTGAAGTCCCTGTGGCATGTCTTCTCTGTAGGCAAATGTCTGCTGTGTGTCGCTATGTGTGTGTGTGTGTGCTTGTGTGTTTAGAAAATCCCTGAGACTCTGATCTGATCCCTGTCTTCACCAAAGGGTGAAGTGGTCTGGCCCTAACTATGGGCAAAAGAAGCCACCCCTTCAAGCTCCACCTAGGTGAGTGGACAACATCCTGCTTTTACACTGCACTAGTGGGAACAACTACTGGGACTCTGACTGACTGGTACTCCTAATGTCTCTGTTGCTTTCCCAGATAATCCACAATTACAATCATAAACCTTTGAGAATGCTATTCTGGCCTACTGTCTCTGGTCACATAGAATTCCAGCCCCACGGTACGGCTTCTGTTCAGATGCAGGCCAAAAGGAGTCACGGAGAGTCATGGCTCAGACACACACAAACGGAGCCATGCCCAGGAGCTGCTGGCGCTGTTCCTTTGGAGCTCGCCCCTCCTCCCAGCCCCTACCTCCCTCGGCCCCCTTGGCTTGCCTGTGCCCTCACGCACACCCCTCCTCCTGTTCCTGCTCCTCTCCTTCTAAACAACCGACCCCAGGAAGTGTTAGTAAGAATACGACTTTGTCCCAGAAGCCTGGAATGCCCTGGATCATTGAGCTTCACTGAGACAAGGGACACTTTCCCCTCTGATGGTTCCTCCACCTGAGCTGAAAGCAGGCCCCGTGGTATTTTTCATTGGCACAGGTCAGGTCTACCAGCAGGATAGCCAATGCCTCCAGTGCCTGAAGTGGGGACCATTCACTCAGGGCTCCTGGCATTGGGTGTCCCTGGTCCTGTTCCCCTGGGTTCTCCTCCCACTCTTGCGGACACCCGTGCCTGCTGCTACTCCACCACCATCACCACCTGCACCTCCTTCATGATGTCTTCCACCAGCGGCGGGAGGTCTTGCCAGAACCCCGTCACCTCTCCTTCCTGCAGAGTCGCGCCTTTCTCCACTGCCTCCATCCTGAAGAGGGTGCCCTCCTCGCCGGGTGCCCTCCTTCCCCCACCCCTGCCCCCGCCCCCCAACCCGCTGTCTGTAACGTCCCTGATGGTCCCACCGTGCTGGCAGGTCGCAGGGCCCCTGCGGCCTGAAGACCAGTCTCACAACGAAGAGGATTCAGGGTGCCAGGGGCCCTCTAGCCTTCCTCCGGTTTCTCTATCCTTGTTCCCTGGCCATGGCCCAGGTTGCGAAGGATGTGGACCCCAAAGTTCAGCAGCTGCCTGGCTCAGCGGACCCACAGGTTTCAGTCACTCCCCACCAATTGGTTACTTGCCTATAGTCTAGCAGAGGGAAAAGTAGACACGCGTGTGGATCCGTGGGTCACCACACATGAGCAGTACGTTGGTGGGAGGGGCCTGACTTTTACATGCTGACCTTCAGAACACATCAGGAACCAATCAAATGGAGGCTAAAGGGGTATTGCCCCTTGGGATTTGGGCACTGTGGCAGTAGCTGTCAATCTCTGATCAAAGCAAAGCATGCCCTGCATGGAAACTATTTTCATGAGCAACAGTGCCAAAGGGCAGATAGGGGAGGCAGGTGTTTCAGTAACTGAAGAACCAGTGGTTCTTATGAAATATAAACGATTTCCATATTTCTTACAGGAAAAATCTCCATTCTGATCTTCAAATGTAAAATATAGAGAGAAGCTCTGCTTCCATATGGAGAAGGCAATGGCAGCCGACTCCAGTACTTTTGCTTGGAAAATCTCATGGACGGAGGAGCCTGGTAGGCTGCAATCCATGGGGGTAGCGAAGACACTACTGAGGGACTTCACTTTCACTTTTCACTTTCATGCATTGGAGAAGGAAATGGCAACCCACTGCAGACTTCTTGCCTGGAGAATCCCAGGGACGGCAGAAACTGGTGGGCTGCCGTCTATGGGGTCGCACAGAGTCGGACATGACTGAAGTGACTTAGCAGCAGCAGCAGAAGCAGCAGCAGCAGCAGCTACTTCGATGAAGGAGGATTAGGACCAAGATTTGATTCAGGAAGTACAGAAAATTCCGTATTTTATGGTAGAGATTGGTTCTCTTGATATATGTTTGAGAAATATAAAGAATTCCATATTTCTTGAAAGAGTTGTAGCCAGATTTTCATTTGTAAGATAGAGATGATTTCAGTTCCATAATGATTCTCTGTATCTTAAGAAAATCAATGCCAAGGTTTTCATATGTGGATTATAGACAATTCCATATTTCATCTAGGAAAATCACCACCCAGATTTTCATATATGATGTATAGAGAATTTCACATTTCAGGTAAGAATAATAGCATCCAGATTCTTATAAAGTGAAATACAAAAAAATTCAATGTATCGTGGACTAAAATCAGCATCGAGATTTTCATATGTAACATATACAGATTTGATATTTATTTGAGTAAAATAGTGACCATGATTTTTCAGATGTGAAATATACAGAATTCCATATTTTATGTAGTAATATCACTGCACAGATTTTGGTGTCTGAAATATACAGAATCACAGATTTCGTGTGGGGACGGTTTTTCATATGTGATGTACATAAATTTCAGTCCTTCATGTAGGCAAATTTCAGCAGGGATTTTGATGTGATATAGAGAGTATGTTATATCTCATGTGATAATGTGTGGACCGATTTCAAATGTGAAATATAGAGAATTCCATATTTCAGGTGGATATTTTCATATATAAAATATAAAGAATATTTTCCATGTTTTTTGCAGCAATATCTGGACCATGATTTCCATACATGATACAGGAAAATGTTCATATTTCATCTGAAAATAAATTCACAGATTTCTATATGAGACATGGAGGCTTTTTATATTTCACTAGGAAAATCTGTTCCCAGATTTCTCTATGTGAATTATAGAAAATTACATATTTATGTCAGAAAATCTTAATAGAGACTTTTCATTATGAAATATTCAGAATTTCATATAGCAAGCAAATATACATATATATTTTCTGACTGTCATCTCTAAAATAGGCATCATTCCATGTTTCCTTTAGGAAAACCTGAACTTTGATTTCCACATGTGAAACATATCGAATTCCATATTTAACATTTGAAAATCTAGGCCTAGAAAACACTTGCTAATATTTAATTATGTGAAGTACAGAGAATTCAATGTTGAATGCAAGAAATATGAACGTCCATATCTCCAATGCTTAAACACAAAGAATTCCATATATCATGTAGGAAAATATACACACAGATATTCATAAATGTCACGTAAAGAATTCAGCGTTTCATTCCACTATATACCTAATTCCATATCTCATGCAGGAAAATCTGTGCCTGGATTTTCAAATGAGATGTTTAGAGAATTCCATCTTGTTACATATTTAACATAGAAATAACAGCACTCATATTTTCAAATGTGAACTATAAAGAACCACATATTTCAGAAAGTAAACCTGTGCTCATATTTTGATAAGGGTAGTACAGATAATTCCTTTTCTCATGTAGGAAAATCTACACCCATCTTTTCATATGTGTCATGTAGCAAATTGTTGAGATAAATTAGTGTCCAGGTTTTATAAATGAAATTTAGGAACTTTATATTTCATATACGAATAGCTGAGCTAAGATTTCCATATTTGAAACATAGAAAATCCCATATCATGTACAAAAGCTGCACTCAAGTTTTCATATCTGAATTATATGTCTTGTCAGAAAATCTGCACCCTGGTCTTACATAAGTGAAATGGACAAAAATCTGTATTTCCGTGTCAAATCTTCATCATCAGACATTATATGTGAAATATAGAGAATTCCATATTGCATGCAGGTAAATCTGTCCACAGATATAAATAGTGAGATACAGAGAATGCCATATTTCAGCTAGAAGTAGCTACACCTTGATGGTGAAATATGAAATATAAATATTACCATATTTCATGTAAGAAAGTATGTGCCTCTATTTTATATGTGACATTTAGAGGATTCCAAAATGCAAAATGAGAATACCTACACCCATATTTTCATGAATGAATTATTGAAATTCCATTTTTCATGTGGGAAATTTTCACTCAGATTTTTAAAAATGAGAAAATAGGGATGATTCCACATTTCATACAGGGAAAATGACATCCAAATTTTGATATGTGAAATATAGAGATTTCCATGGTTCATAAGGGAAATCCAAAATCTAGAAATCCAAATGGTATTATAAAGGCATACACATTTTCATGTAGATATATTGGCACCCAGATTTTCACGTGTGAAATATAGTTTATTCCATATTTCTTGTTGGGATATCCTCACCTGGACTTTCATAAATGAAATGCAGAGAATTCTAAATTTCAGTAGGGAAACCAGGAGCCAGACAGTCAGACAAGAAATAAGTCTATTCTATATGTGACTGCTCATCCCAGATCTTAATATCTGAATCATGGACAGTTTCACGTATTTTCTGTGAAAAATCCGACACAGGTTTTCAAATGTGAATAATAGAGGCTTTGTAATTCATATGAGCAAATCTGTCCTCAGATTATCAAATGTGAAATATACCGGATTCCATATTTTATGTCAGAAGATTGTTTGGTGAAATATAGAGAATTTCTTTTTTTTTTTTTTTTTATTGATTTTGTATTCTGAAACTTTACTAAATTCACTGATTATCTCTAGTAATTTTCTGATGCTATCTTTAGGGTTTTCTAGGTACAGTACCATATCACAGCTCAAGCATGAAAATCATATTTTCTTATATGAAGTAGAATATTCCATATTTCTTATAGCAAAAACTTGATGTAGTTTTTCAAATATGAAGCACACAGCATTCCGTATTTCATGAAGGAAAGTGTCACACGGATTATCAAATGCGAAATTTGAAAATTATATCAAGATCTTCACATTTCATGCAGAAAATTCTGTGTCCATACTTTCATATGATATACAAAAAATACAGACTTTCATATGTGAATTATAGAGAGTTTCATATTTCGTGTCATAAAATCTGCACCTAGAGTTTCATATGTGAAACTGAGAATTACATCTTCCATGTAGGATGCCTGGTGTTGGGTTTCAATGTATGAAACAGAAAACTCGATAGTGCGTCCATAATCATATGATATTTCACGTAAGAAAATGCATCCCTATATTTTCATATTTGAAATGTAAAATATTTAATGTCATTTTTCATGTCCATATTCCATGTCAAAATATTTTTGTTCAGATTTTGGTGCATGAAACTCTCATAATTTAAGAGGTAAGATGTGCACCCGAATGTTCATTAAATAGGTAGAGAAAATTCCATATTTCAAGCAGGAATATCTAATTTTTCTATGGTCATATACAGAATTCCATGTTTCAAGTTTGAAAATCTCATCCCGATTGATGTGTGTGAAATACATTTGTTGGTGATATTCAGTCACTCAGTCATGCCCAATTCTTTGCAGCACCACGGACAGCAGCACTCCAGCTCTCCCTATCCTTTACTGTCTCCAACACTTTACTGAGACTCATGTTTTTTGAGTCAAATGATGCTGTCCAACCATCTCACCCTCTGTTTCCCCTCCCCCACCTTCCTCCATCTTCCCATATCAGAGCCAATAATTTTCTTCTTTTTTCTTAATCAGAAGGCAGAACCTTGATCTTTCCCATGTATTATTTCTTCACACCTAGTAGCCAAAGTATTGAAACTTCAGCTTCAGCATCAGACCTTCCAAAGGATATTTAGGGTTAGTTTCCTTTAGGATTGATGGGGTTGATCTCCTTGCTGTCCAAGGATATCTCAAGAGCCCTCTCCAGCACCACAGTTACAAAGTCTCAAATCTTTGGCACTCAGCCTTCTTTATAGTCAAACCATCACATCCGTACATGTCTACTGGTAAAACCATAGCTCTGCCTGTATGGACAATTGTTGTCAAAGCGATGTCTCTGCTTTTCAATACATTGTGTCTAGGGTTGTGATAGCTTTTCTTCCCAGGAGCAGGGGTCTTGTATTTTCATGACTGTAATCACTGTCCCCAATGCTTTTGGAGCTCAAGAAAACTGTGCCACTATTTTAATTTTTACCCTTTCAATTTGACAAAACATTGCTAGTCTTTGTCCTGCCTCAATTCATACACCATGGCCAAACGTGCCCATTACACCAGATGTCTCTTGACATTCTGCTTATACATGCCAGAACCCTATGATGAAACGGACATCTTTTCTCGGTGTAAATTCTAGAAAGACTTGGAGGTCTTCCTAAAACCGTTCAAGTTCCCTGCTGGCATAGATGATAAAGAACTGGGAAGCAGAGACTTTGATTTTTCACGTAGGAAAACCTCCACCCAGATGGTCATGTTTAAGAAAGGGAACTCTGCATTCCTTGCAGGAAAAATAACCATCCTGATTTTCAGCTGTGAAATGCAGAGAATTCTATACGTTATGTAGGAAAAAAATCTTCACCAAATATTCATAGTAGATTGTAGAGTATTGATATTTCATATAAGAATATTGGTATTGATTTGCCTATGCAAATTATAGGAATTCCTTATTTCAAGTAGTAAATTTGGCATCATAGGTGATGTGAGACCAAAGAATTTCATACTTCATGGAAAAAAGTGTCATGCCTAGAGTTTCAAATATTGAAAATAAAGAAATCCAATTTTCATGTAGGAAAATGAGGCCCAGATTTTCATTTGTGAAATGCAGAGAATTGAAAATCATGACCCATATTTTGCTAAATCAATATAGGAAAGTCATTTTTTCATGGATTCAATCTGTGACAGGAGTTTCATATGTGAAATATAGAGAATTCCATATTTAAAGAAGGAAATTAGTGCCCTGCTTTATATATGTGTAGAATCAAAATTCCACATTTTGTGTACGAAAATCAATGGCTACCTGTTCATAAGTGAAATACACAAAATTTCAGATGTCATGTAGTAAATTTAGCATCCAGTTATGCATAGGTGAAATGCATTAAATTCCCATTTTCATGTACAAAAATATGCATACAGATTTTCACATGAAATATAGAAAATGCCATTTTCATTCTGGAAATTGAGTGTTGAGAAATTCACATATGGAATATAGAGAATTCCATATTTCATACAGGGAACCCACATGCATGCATTCATATGTGAAACAACAAGTTCTGTGCTTCACATAGAAACATTTTGTCCATATGTCAATTTATGACATGAAGAGAATGCCATATTTAGAGGTGGAATACTCTCTATATAAAGAGATTTACAGGTGAAACATCTCTAAATAAGAGATATAAAAGTCAGCATCCCACTAAGGGACATTCTCATCAGTGCCAGGGGAATTGAAGTCTGCTCACTTACTGTACAAAGGTCCTTTCCAAGTGGTTCTGTCCTCATCCTGCCTCCAGGTGAGAACACATGCCAGCTTACCCCATCACCCCAGTCCTGTGGGGCCAGGAGCAGCTAGAGGATGATCCTAAGCAATCCACTGCAGAACGCTGATGCTTAAGCATTCTGCCAAGACTTCAAAGAGTGATGTTTGAAACTGGCAAACTCTGCAGGTTCAGTTCAGTTCAGTACAGTTGCTCAGTCAAGTTCTATTCTCCAGGATGCCATGGTCTTCATTACACCAGGTCTCCCTGTCCATCACGAACTACTGGAGTGTCCTCAAACTCATCTCCATTGAGTCAGTGATGACATCAAACAATCTCATCCTCTGTTGTCCCCTCCTCCTCCCTAAATCTTTCCAGCATCAGGGTCTTTTACAGTGAGTCAGTTCTTCACCTCAGGTGGCCAAAGTATAGGAGTTTCAACTTCAACATCAGTCCAGGACTGATGTCCTTTAGGGTGGACTGGTTGGGTCTCCTTGCAGCCCAAGGGACTCTCAGGAGTCTTTGTCAACACCACAGTTTGAAAGCATCAATTCTTCAGTGGTCAGTTTTCTTTATAGTCCAACTCTCACATCCATACATGACTACTAGAAAAACCATAGCATTGGCGAGTTGGAATTTTTTTGGCAAGAGAATGTCTCTGCTTTTTAATATCCTGTCTAGGTTGGTCAGACCTTTCCTTCCAAGGAGTAAGTGTCTTTTAACTACATGACAGTAGTCACCATCTGCAGTGGTCTGGGAGCAAAACAAATAAAGGGGCAGCCACTGTTTCCCCATCTATTTGTCATGAAATGATAGGACCAGATGCCATGATCTGTTTTCTGAATGTTGAGCTTTAAGCCAACTTTTTGACTCTCCTCTTTCAATTTCATCAACAGACTCTTTAGTTCTTTTTCACTTTCTGCTATAAGTGTGGTGCCATCTTCATATCTGAGGTTATTGCTATTTCTCCCAGCAATCTTGCTTCCAGCTTATGCTTCATCCAGCCCAGTGATTCTCATGATGTATTCTGCATATAAGTTAAATAAGCAGGGTGACAATATACAGCCTTGACATACTCCATTTCATATTTGGAACCAGTCTGTTGTTCCATGTCCAGTTTTCACTGTTGCATCCTGACCTGCAGGCAGATTTCTCAGGAGGCAGGTCAGGTGGCTTGGTATTCCCATCTTTTTCAGAATGTTCTACAGTATATTGTGATCCACACAGTCGAAGGCTTTGGCATAGTCAATAAAGAAGATATAGATGGCTTTCTTGAGATCTCTTGCTTTTTTGATGATCCAGAAGATGTTGGCAATTTGATCTCTGGTTCCTGTGCCTTTTTCAAAAGCAGCTTGAACATCTGGAAGCTCATGGTTCATGTATTCCTGAAGCCTGGATTGGAGAACTTTTAGCATTACTTTACTAGCATGTGAGATGAGTGCAATTGTGCAGTAGTTTGAGCATTCTTTGGCATTGCCTTTCTTTGGGCAATGCTACTCTGCAGATAGCAACTGTTTATGCTACTGTGCCATCAGCCTCCCAAACCTTACATAAAAGGCAAGATGTGCCTGGTGCTATGGGGAAAGAATACTGCTGCACTTGAGAAGGACAGAAAGCTCTTTGTAGGGGCTCTACATACCCTATCTCTTTGCCTCGGAATCTATCCCTTTCTGTTTCTTGGCTGGTTTGTATCTCCCTGAATGGCCCCAAGTTATTTCTTCCCACTGCTTCTTTCTGCCTAGGGACCCAGGGTGCAGCAGCGTGTCTCCACTTAAAACATGCTTTTTGGTGACATCCTTGGGCTTGATTCCCTGGCATCAGGGCTTCGCCTGCCCTATGGTTATTGTAGTTTACACGAGTTTGTTTTTTCAGTGTCCATTTTTTCTTCTCCCAGTCAGGCCAGTTCTGACAACTCACATGTGCATTTGTGATGGTGAGCATACACACACATACACACAACCCTAAAAGGAAATTTTCACAGACGCAGAAATACAGCTTTGCTTGTCCAGGATAACAGACTTCGGTAAGGACCTCTCATTTTCTCCAGTTGATTTCTTCCATTCACCCATCAGTCAAGTTTGTGTGCTCTTCTATCTCTACTCTAACCTGGAAGGTTACAAAGTGTTGGGATATGCTCTGGGGCAGGACTGTCCTGCAGAGTTGGGTGGGCTGGAAGTGCTCATGGTGAATAGCTGAATCATGGGTGATCTTCTGTATTCTCCCATCACATTGTCAATGACACAGTACCAAAGACATTTACATGATTCCATTCCGTGTGCTTTCCTTCCAGGAACCACACCAGAAATAGCAAGGTGTTTTGGACTGTACTGACTTTGAACACCCCATTTCAGCATCTATCTCTCACAGTCATTCCTTGTCAATGTCACGCCCTTATGGCAGGCCCAGTACTCACTCAGGCCTAAGACCTTCTGAGAGAGGTGCTCCTGTTCCTCTTAACTGTGTAATAGTCTGTTTGGAGTTGTTTTTGTTTACTCCTCAAAGGTTGTCTCCCTGTAGCAGGGAAAAGCCAAATTGAGGCCTCCAAAAGGCCAAAGAGAATGTGACAGGCCTTTGTCTGAACCAATATCAAGAAGGTGCATATAGATCCAGAGGGCCTCTACAGAAACTAGGCACTGAATGTGAAGTCAAAATGGTCAGGTGGCTTCCCTTTTTGGCAGCACTACAGTTTACTTCTACCCACACATACACACAGCCCCCACACAGATCACACCCTGGAGAGCCTGCCTGCTCTGGGCCCACAGCTCATGGCTCCATTGTGCAGAGAGTAGCATTCTTCTCTCATATGCTCCAAGAGGGCTTGATTCCAGGCTAGGCCTTGCTAACTTGCTAAATGCCAAGGCTCTCTTTCTGATGCCCTCATCTGGATGTGGTAGATCTGCCTATAGCTCAGGATCCCTGCTTGCTTGCTAGCCTATGGAGTTCATGAACCATGAACTTAGCTAAAATTTGGGCTGGGGACATCCAGATGCCCACTTAAAATCCAGGGCCCCTGTGAGAGTCTCATTGTGCACATCTCTTTCAGGATTACCATGATGAAATCAGAAACTGTACTCAAGGCAGACTTTCAGAGCCATCCCTCAGGTGCAGATAGACACTTTGCCTCTCTGCCATCCACAGCCAAGGATGAGACCCCAGAGAAAGGAAGGCATTCATGTCAGGATTTTTGGCTTGAGCAATGGGACGTCTTTGGGAGGACCACTATTCCCTGGTCCCTAAGCCTTAAAAGCAGAAGGCTCTGAACTGCTGCCAGGGGTATCAATGTCTCACACAGTCCCAGGATCCCTTCATGCAAACAGCCCACCAGCATTAAGTTCAATTTACTTCCATCCCTCATTCATCTGACTCTTTGTGACCCTATGAACTGCAGCATGTCAGGCTTACTTGTTCATCAAAAACTCCCAGAGCTTGCTCAATCACACGTTCATCAAGTGGTGAGGCAATATTTCTCTTGCTGTTCTTTAGAAAATGATGATGCCATGCAAACGTCTCATTCTCTGTCGTCCAATTCTCTTCTTGTCTTCAGTCTTTTCCAGCATCAAGGTCTTTTATAGTGAGTTAGTTTTTCATATCAAGTGGCTGGTTTTAGAAAAGGCAGAGGAACCAGAGATCAAATTGCCAATATCTGCTGGATCATCAAAAAAGCAAGAGAATTCCAGAAAAACATCTATTTCTGCTTGAATGACTACTCCAAAGCCTTCCCCTGTGTGGATCACAATGAACTGTGGAACATTCTGAAAGAGATGGGAATGCCAGACCACCTGACCTGCCTCTTGAGAAACCTGTATGCAGGTCAGGAAGCAACAGTGTGACTGGACATGGAACAACAGACAACAGACTAGTTCCAAAAAAAAAAAAAAAAAGGAGTATGTCAAGGCTGTATATTGTCACCCTGCTTATTTGACTTATATGCAGAATACATCATGAGAAATGCTGGGCTGAAAGAAGCACAAGCTGGAATCAAGGTTGCCAGAAGAACTATCAATAACGTCAGATATGCGGATGACACCACCCTTATGGCAGAAAGTGAAGAGAAACTAAAAAGCCTCTTGATGAAAATGAAAGAGGAGAGTGAAAAAGTTGACTTAAAGCTGAACATTCAGAAAAATAAGGTCATGGCATCTGGTCCCATTACCTTGTGGGAAATAGATGGGGAAACAGTGTCAGACTTTATTTTTCGGGCTCCAAAATCACTGCAGATGGTGACTGCAGCCATAGAATTAAAAGATGCTTACTCCTTGGGAGGAAAGTGATGACCAACCTAGATAGCACATTAAAAAGCAGAGACATTACTTGGCCAACAAAGGTCTGTCTAGTCAAGGCTATGGTTTTTCCAGTGGTCATGTATGGATGTGAGAACTGCACTGTGAAGAAAGCTGCACACCGAAAAATGGATGCTTTTGAACTGTGGTGTTGGAGAAGACTTGATAGTTCCTTGGACTGCAAGGAGATCCAAACAAACTAAAGGAGTAAGTCCTGGGTGTTCACTGGAAGCACTGATGCTGAAGCTGAAACTCCAAAACTTTGGCCACCTGATGCGAAGAGTTGACTCACTGGAAAAGACCCTGATGTGGGGAGGGATTGGGGGCAGGAGGAGAAGAGGATGACAGAGGATGAGATGGCTGGATGGCATCACCAACTCGATGGGCATGAATTTCAGTAAACTCCGGGAGCTTGTGATGGACAGGGAGGCCTGGCGTGCTGCGACTCCTGGGGTTGCAAAGAGGCAGACACGACTGAGCGACTGAACTGAACTGGCCAACATATTGAAGCTTCAGCTTCAGCATCCGTCCTTGCAATGAATACTCATGACCATTTCTTCTAAGATTGACTTGTTTAAGTTGAATGCAGTGCAAGACTCAAGAGTCTTCACCAAAACCATAGTTCAAAAGTATCAGTTCTTCAGTGCTCAGCTTTATGGTCCAAATCTCACATCCATACCTGACTACTGGAAACACCATGGCTTTGACTAGATGGACCTTTGTCAGCAAAGTAATGTCTCTGCCTTTTAATATGCTGTCTATATTTGCCATTGTTTTTCTTCCAAAGAACAAGTGTCTTTTAATTTCATGGCCACAGTCACCATCTGTAGTGATTTTGAAGCTCCAAAAAAGCAAAGCCTGTCACTGTTCCCCCATCTATTTGCCATGAAGAGGTGGGACCAGATGCCATGATCTTCAGTTATTGAATGTTCAGGTTGAAGCCAGCCTTTTCACTCTCCTCTTTCACTTTGATCAAGAGCCTATTTAGTTTCTCTTCACTTTCTGCTGTAGTGGTGGTGTCATCCATATATCTCTGATTGTGGATACTTCTCCTGGCAAACTTGATTCCAGATTGTACTTCATCCAGCCTGGCATGTCACACAAAACTCCAATATTTTGGCCACCTGATGCAAAGAGCTGACTCATTTGAAAAGATCCTGATGTTGGGACAGATTGAAGGCAGTAGGAGAAGGGACGACAGAGGATGAGATGGTTGGTTGGTGTCATCACTCAATGGATATGAGTTTGGGTAAATTCCAGGAGCTGGTAATGGACAAGGAGGCCTGGCATGCTGCGGTTCATGGGGTCACAAAGAGTTGGACATGACTGAGGGACTGAACTGAACTGAACAGAACTGAATCTGCATTTAAGTGAATAGGGTGATGATATACAGTCCTGAGGTACTACTTTCACCCACTTTGGAACCAGTCCGTTGTTCCATATCCATATAACTGTTGCTTCTTGACCTGCATAGAGGTTTCTCAGGAGGCAGGTCAGGTGGTATGGTACTCCCTTCTCTTGAAGAATTTTCCACATTTTTTTGTGTTCCACAAGTCAAAGGTTTTGGCGTAGTCAATAAAGCAATGGATGTTGTTTTCTGGAACTTGCTGGGTTTTTTGAGCACATAATGGGTGTAAGCAATTTGATCTCTTGTTTCTCTGCCTTTCCTAAATCCAGCTTGAACCTCTGGAAATTCTTCATTTGCATACTGTTGAAACCTTCCATGGAGAATCCCGGACATTACGTTGTGCTCTATATAGAAGATGAGTGCAATTGTGTATTAGTTCAAACAGTCTTTGGCATTGCCTTTCTTTGGGAATGCAAAGAAAACTGATCTTTGGTCCTGTGGCCACTGCCGAGTTTTCCAAATTTGCCCAAATATTGAGTGTAGCACTTTCACAGCATCATATTTTAGGATTTTAAATAACTCAACTAGATATCCATCACCTCCACCAAATTTGCTCTCACTAATGCTTATTAAGGCCTCCTTGACTTGCATTCCAGGATGTCTAGGCCTAGGTAGTGGGGACAACATCGTGATTATCTGTGTCATGAAGATTTTCTTTGGGTTATTCTTCTGTGTATTCTTGCCCCCTCTTATATCTTCTGCTTCTCTTCAGTGCAGTTCAGTTCAATTCAGTCGCTCAGTCATGTCCAACTCTTTGTAACCCCATGAATAGCAGCACACCAGGCCTCCCTGTCCCTCACCAATTCCCGGAGTTTACTCTAATTAATGCCCATCGACTCAGTGATGCCATCCAGCCATCTCATCCTCTGTTGCCCCCTTCTTCTCCTGCCTCCAATCCCTCCCAGATCAGGGTTTTTTCCAATGAGTCAACTCTTCACATGAGGTGGCCAAAGTATTGGAGTTTCAGCTTCAGCATCCGCCCCTCCAATGAATACCCAGGACTGAGCTCTTTTAGGATGTACTGGTTGAATCTCCTTGCAGTCCAAGGGACTCTCAAGAGTCTTCTCTAACACCACAGTTCAAATGTATCAATTGTTCGGCGCTCAGCTTTCTTCACAGTAGAGCTCTCACATCCATACATGACCACTGGAAAAAGCATAGCTTTGACTAGACAGACGTTTGTGGGCAAAGTAATCTTTCTGCTTTTTAATATGTTATCTAGGTTGGTCATAACTTTCCCTCCAAGGAGTAAGAGTTTTTTTAATTTCATGGATGCAATCACCATCTGCAATGATTTTGGAGCCCTAAAACATAAAGTCTGACACTGCTTCCACTGTTTCCCCCATCTATTTCCCATGAAGTAATGGGACCAGTTGCCATAATCTTAGTTTTCTGAATGTTAAGCTTTAAGCCAACTTTTTCACTCTCCTCTTTCACTTCCATCCAGAGGCTTTTTAATTTCTCTTCACTTTCTTCTGTAAGGGTGGTGTCATCTGCATATCTGAGGTTATTAATATTTCTTCTGGCAGTCTTGATTCCAGCTTGTGCTTCTTTCAGCCCAGCGTTTCTCATGATACATTCTGCATATAAGTTAAACAAGCAGGGTGACAGTATACAGCCTTGATGTACTCCTTTTCCTATTTGGGACCAGTCTGTTGTTCCATGTCCAGTTCTAACTGTTGCTTCCTTACCTGCATATATCTTTCTCAAGAGATGGGTCAGGTGGTCTGATATTCCCATCTCTTTGAGAATTTTCCACTGTTCATTGTGATCAACACAGTTAAATGTTTTGGCATCTTCAATAAAGCAGAAGTAGATGCTTTTTTTCTGGAAATCTCTTGCTTTTTCGATGATCTATTGGATGTTGGCAATTTGATCTCTGGTTCCTCTGCCTTTTCTAAAACCAGCTTGAACATCTGGAAGTTCGCGATTCACGTTTTGCTGAAGCCTTGCTTGGAGAATTTTGAGCATTACTTTCCTAGCATGTAAGATGAGTGCAATTGTGTGGTAGTTTGTGCATTCTCTTAGGTCCCTAATATTTGTGTCCTTTTCTGTGTCCTTCTTTGCATGAAATGATCGACTGATATCTTTAATTTTCTTGAAGAGATCTGTAGTCTTTCTTATTCTATTGTTTTCCCATATTTCTTGGCATTGATCAATGAGGAAGTTTCTCTTATTTGCCCCAGCTATTCTTCAAAATTCTGCATTCAGATGGGTATATCTTTCCTGTTCTCACTTTCCTTCCAATAATCTCCCCCTCTCTCTTTTCTTTTCTCGGATTTTTTTAAGGCCTCTTCAGACAACCCCTTTGCCTTTTGCATTTCTTTTTCTTGGGGATAGTCTTCATCACTGCTTCCTGCACAATATCGCAAACCTCTGTCCACAGTTTTCTAACAGATCTACTTCCTTGAATCTACTTGCCACTTCCAATTATAATCACAAGAAATTTTATTTAGGTCATGCCTGAATGGTCTAGGCGTTTTCCCTACTTTCTTCTATAAGTATGAAGATTTCAACATGAGTGGATAATATAAGCCATAGTCAGCTCCTGGTTTTGTTTTGACTGACTGTATAGAGAGTTTCTATCTTCAGCTCTAAAGTATATAATCAGTTTGATTTCCGTATTGACCATCTGCTGACGTGCATGTGTAAAGTAGTCTCTCGGGTTGTTGGAAGAGGGTATTTCCTATGTCAGTACCTTATCTTGGCACAACTCTGTTAGACTTTGTCCTGGTTAATTATGTACCCCCAAGGCCAAACTTGTCTGTTACTCTAGGTATGTCTTGATTTCCTACTTTTGCATTCCAGTCCCCTACAAAGAAAAGGCCATCTTTTTGTGTGCTTGGTCCTAGAAGGTCCTATTGGTAATCATAAAACTACTCAACTTCAGCTTCCCACTGATCTTCAGCTCAACGTCACCTTTATCATTACTGGTCAGGACATAGACTTGGATTACTGTGCTATTGAATGGTTTGCCTTTGAAATGAGCAGAGATCTTTGCCATTTTTGAGATTGCACTCAAGTACTGCATTTCACACTCTTTTGTTGATTATGAGGGCTACTCCATTTCTTCTCTAGGGATTCTTGCCCACCATAGTAGGTAAAATTGTCATCTGAATTAAATTTGCCCCTTCCAGTCAATTTTAATTCAGTGATTCCTAGAAGTTTGATGTTCACACTTGTCCTCTCCTATTTGACCACTTCCAATTTACCTTGATTCATTGTCCTAACATTCTAGGTTCTTATGAAATATCATTCTTTACAGCATCAGACTACTTGTATCGCCAGTCACATCCACATCCGGGTGTCATTTGTCCTTTAGCTCCATCTCTTCATTTTTCTGTAGTTACTTCTGCACTGATTTGCAGAAGCATATTGTGCACCTACCAACCTGGGGAGTTCATCTTTCAGTGTCCTATCTTTTTGCCTTTTCATATTGTCCATGGGATTTTCAAAGTAAGAATACTGAAGTGGTTTTCCATTCCCTTCTCCAATGGACCACGTTTTGTCAGAATCTTCTACCATGTCCCATCCATCTTGGGCGGCCATACATGGCATGGCTCATAGTTTCATTGATGTAAACAAGGCTGTGATCCATTTGATCACAGTTTGGTTAGTTTTCTGTGATTGTTGTTTTCATTCTGTCTGCCCTCTGATGAATAAGGATAAGAGGCTTGCGGAAGCTTCCTGATGGGACAGATAGACTGTGAGTGAACCTGGGTCCTGTTCTGATATGTGGGGCCATATTCAGTAAATCTTAAATCCAATTTTCTCTTGAGGCATGCGGCTGTGTTCCAGCCCTGTTGTTTGAACTGTGGTCAAACTATGGTATGGATAATGAAAGTAATTGGGACCTCCTTCAAAAGTACTTGAGCAAGCACTCTTCAATTCCGTGCCTGTCACCTCGCCTCATCCCACTCTTGGCCTATGCTTCTGCTGGAGACTCCTGGATACTCACAGGCAAGTCTGGCTAAGTCTCTTGTGGGGACACTGCTCCTTACTCTTGGCTCCTGCTTCACACAAGGTTTTGCTTGTGCCCTCCAACAGTCTGTTTCAGTCCTCTGGAAGTTCTATAATCAAATCCCACTGGCCTCCAAAGTCAACTTCCCTGTGGGTTCTTAGTCCCTTTGCCAGATTCCCAGGTTGGGAAATCTTTAGTGGTCCTATAACTTCCTTAACAGTACAAGAGTTTCTTTGGAATAATTTTCCCGAAATTTGTGGATTGTCTGCTAGGTGGCTTTATGGTGGGTTGAAAGGTGACCTCCTCTGAGAGGGCTTATGCCACGAACTGCATGACCCAGGCCTGTAGCAGCCAGAGTCTCTCTTGCCTGTCAGGCCACAGCTGACCCATGCCTCTGAGGAGACACTCAATCACTCAAAGGCAGGTGTGTCTCTGTTTCTCTGCTGTCTCTGGGTACAGGTGCACAGAATGTTTTGTTTGAGCACTCTCAGTGTGACTGGAAGGTATTGGCTCTATTTTTTTTTTCCATTTATTTTTATTAGTTGGAGGCTAATTACTTTCCAATATTTTAATGGTTTTTGCCATACATTGACATGTTCAGCCATGAATTTACATGTATTCCCCATCCCGATCCCCTCTCCCACCTCCCTCTCTACCTGCTCCCTCTGGGTCTTCCCAGTGCAACAGCCCCAAGCACTTGTCTCATGCATCCAACCTGGGCTGGTGATCTGTTTCACCCTAGATAATATACATGTTTCGATGCTGTTCTCTAAAAACATCTCACCCTCGCCTTCTCCCACAGAGTCCAAAAGTTTGTTCTGTGTCTCTTTTTCTGTTTCGCGAAAAGGGTTATCGTTATCATCTTTCTAAATTCCATACATATGTGTTAGTATACTGTAATGGTCTATCTTTCTGGCTTACTTCACTCTGTATAATGGGGTCCGTTTCATCCATCTCATTAGAACTGATTCAAATGAATTCTTTTTAATGGCTGAGTAATATCCCAAGGTGTATATGTACCACAGCTTCCTTATCCATTTGTCTCCGGATGGGCATCTATGTTGCTTCCATGTCCTGGCTATTATAACCAGTGCTGCGATGAACATTGGGGTGCACGTGTCTCTTTCAGATCTGGTTTCCTCGGTGTGTATGCCCAGAAGTGGGATTGCTGGGTCATATGGCAGTTCTATTTCCAGTTTTTTAAGAAATCTTCACACTGCTCTCCATAGCCACTGAACTAGTTTGCATTCCCACCAACAGTGTAAGAGGGTTCCCTTTTCTCCACACCCTCTCCAGCATTTATTGCTTGTAGACTTTTGGATCGCAACTATCCTGACTGGCATGTAATGGTACCTCATTGTGGTTTTGATTTGCATTTCTCTGATACTGAGTGATGTTGAACATCTTTTCATGTGTTTGTTAGCCATCTGTATGTCTTCTGAACTAGTTTGCATTCCCACCAACAGTGTAAGAGGGTTCCCTTTTCTCCACACCCTCTCCAGCATTTATTGCTTGTAGACTTTTGGATCGCAACTATCCTGACTGGCATGTAATGGTACCTCATTGTGGTTTTGATTTGCATTTCTCTGATACTGAGTGATGTTGAACATCTTTTCATGTGTTTGTTAGCCATCTGTATGTCTTCTTTGGAGAAATGTCTGTTGAGTTCTTTGGCCAATTTTTTGATTGGGTCATTTATTTTTCTGGAATCGAACTGCAGGAGTTGCTTGTATATTTTTGAGATTAACCGTTTGTCTGTTACTTCATTTGTTATTATTTTCTCCCAATCTGAGGGCTGTCTTTTCACCTTGCTTGTAGTTTCCTTTGTTGTGCAAAAGCTTTTAAGTTTCATTAGGTCCCATTTGTTTATTTTTGCTTTTGTTTCTAATATTCTGGGAGGTGGGTCATAGAGGATACTGATGTGATTATTTCGGAGAGTGTTTTGCCTATGTTCTCTTCCAGGAGTTTTCTAGTTTCTGGTCTTACATTTAGATCTTTAATCCATTTTGAGTTTATTTTTATGTATGGTGTTAGAAAGTGTTCTAGTTTCATTCTTTAACAAGTGGTTGACCAGTTTTCCCAGCACCACTTGTTAAAGAGGTTGTCTTTTTTCCATTGTATATCCTTACCTCCTTTGTCAAAGATAAGGTGTCCATAGGTTCGTGGAGTTATTTCTGGGCTTTCTATTCTGTTCCATTGATCTATATTTCTGTCTTTGTGCCAGTACCATACTGTCTTGATGACTGTGGCTTTGTAGTAGAGTCTGAAGTCAGGCAGGTTGATTCCTCCAGTTCCATTCTTCTTTCTCAAGATTACTTTGGCTATTCGAGGTTTTTTGTATTTCCATACAAATTGTGAAATTCTTTGGTCTAGTTCTGTGAAAAATACCGTTGGTAGCTTGATAGGGATTGCATTGAATCTATAGATTGCTTTGGGTAGAATAGCCATTTTGACAATATTGATTTTTCCAATCCATGAACATGGTATGTTTCTCCATCTGTTTCTGTCCTCTTTGATTTCTTTCATAAGTGTTTCATAGTTTTCTATGTATAGGTCTTTTGTTTCTTTAGGGAGATATACTCCTAAGTATTTTATTCTTTTTGTTGCAATGGTGAATGATATTGTTTCCTTAATTTCTCTTTCTGTTTTCTCATTGTTAGTGTATAGGAATGCAAGGGATTTCTGTGTATTAATTTTATATCCTGCAACTTTACTATATTCATTGATTAGCTCTAGTAATTTTCTGGTAGAGTCTTTAGGGTTTTCTATGTAGAGGATCATGTCATCTGCAAACAGCTAGAGTTTCACTTCTTCTTTTCCTATCTGGATTCCTTTTACTTCTTTTTCTGCTCTGATTGCTGCAGCCAAAACTTCCAAAACTATGTTGAATAGTAGTGGTGTGAGTGGGCACCCTTGTCTTGCTCCTGATTTTAGGGGAAACGCTTTCAATTTTTCACCATTGAGGTTAATGCTTGCTGTGGGTTTGTCATATATAGCTTTTATAATGTTGAGGTATGCTCCTTCTATTCCTGCTTTCTGAAGAGTCTTAATCATAAACGGATGTTGAATTTCGTCAAAGGCTTTTTCTGCATCTATTGAGATAATCATATGGTTTTTATCTTTCAATTTGTTAATGTGGTGTATTACAGTGATTGATTTGCGGATATTAAAGAATCCTTACATTTCTGGGATAAAGCCCTCTTGGTCATGGTGTATGATCTTTTTAATATGTTATTGGATTCTGTTTGCTAGAATTTTGTTAAGGATTTTTGCATCTATGTTCATCAGTGATATTGGCCTGTAGTTTTCTTTTTCTTTCTTTCTTTTTTTTTTTTTTTTTTTTTTTTTTTTTTTTTTTTTGTGGCATCTTTGTCTGGTTTTAGAATTAGGGTGATGGTGGCCTCATAGAATGAGTTGGGAAGTTTACCTTCCTCTGCAATTTTCTGGAAGAGTTTGAGTAAGATAGGTGTTAGCTCGTCTAAATTTTTGGTAGAATTCAGCTGTGAAGCCATCTGGTCCTGGGCTTTTGTTTCCTGGAAGATTTCTGACTACAGTTTTGATTACCTTGCTTGTGATGGGTCTGTTAAGATCCTCTATTTCTTCCTGGTTCAGTTTTGGAAAGTTATACTTTTCTAAGAATGTGTCCATTTCTTCCAAGTTTTCCATTTTATTGGCATAGAGCTGCTGGTGGTAGTCTCTTGTGATCCTTTGTATTTCAGTGTTGTCTGTTGTGATCTCTCCATTTTCATTTCTAATTTTGTTAATTTGGTTCTTCTCTCTTTGTTTCTTAATGAGTCTTGCTAATGGTTTGTCAGTTTTGTTTATTTTTTCCAAAAAAACAGCTTTTAGCTTTGTTGATTTTTGCTATGGTCTCTTTAGTTTCTTTTGCATTTATTTCTGCCCTAATTTTTAAGATTTCTTTCTTTCTACTATCCCTGGGGTTCTTCATTTCTTCCTTCTCTAGTTGCTTTAGATGTAGTTGCTTTATTTATTTGACATTTTTCTTGTTTCTTGAGGTAAGCCTGTAATGCTATGAACCTTCTCCTTAGCACTGCTTTTACAGTGTCCCATAGGTTTTGGGTGGTGTTTTTATTTTCATTCATTTCTATGCATATTTTGATTTCCTTTTTTATTTCTTCTATGATTTGTTGGTTATTCAGAAGCATGTCAGTTAGCCTCCATATGTTTGAGTTTTTAATAGTTTTTTTTCCTGTAATTGAAATCTAATCTTACTGCACTGTGGTCAGAAAAGATGACTGGAATGAATTCAATTATTTTGAATTTACCAAGACTAGACTTATGGCCCAGGAAGTGATCTATTCTGGAGAAGGTTCCGTGTGCACTTGAGAAAAAGGTGAAGTTGATTGTTTTGGGGTGAAACGTCCTATAGATGTCAATTAAGTCTAGCTGGTCCATTGTGTCATTTAAGGTTTGTCTTTCCTTGTTGATTTTCTGTTTAGTTGATCTATCTATAGTTGGGGGTGGGGTATTAAAGTCTCCCATTATTATTGTGTTACTGTTAAATTCCTCTTTCATACTCATTAGCATTTGCCTTACATATTGCAGTGCTCCTATGTTGGGTGCATATATATTTATAATTGTTATATCTTCTTCTTGGATTGATCCTTTGATCATTATGTAGTGTCCTTCTTTGTCTCTTTTCACAGCCTTTATTTGAAAGTCTATTTTATCTGATATGAGTATTGCGACTCCTGCTTTCTTTTGGTCTCCGTTTGCATGAAATATTTTTTTCCAGCCCTTCACTTTTAATCTGTATGTGTCTCTTGTTTTGAGGTGGGTCTCTTGTAGACAGCATATATAGGGGTCTTGTTTTTGTATCCATTCAGCCAGTCTTTGTCTTTTGGTTGGGGCATTCAACACATTTACATTTAAGGTAATTATTGATAGGTATGGCCCTGTTGCCATTTACTTTGTTGTTTTGGGTTCACGTTTATACAACCTTTCTGTGTTTCCTGTCTAGAGAAGATCCTTTAGCATTTGTTGAAGAGCTGGTTTGGTGGTGCTGAATTCTCTCAGCTTTTGCTTGTCTGTAAAGCTTTTGAATTCTCCTTCATGTCTGAATGAGATCCTTGCTGGGTACAGCAATCTAGGTTGTAGGTTATTCTCTTCCATTACTTTAAGTATGTCCTGCCATTCCCTTCTGGCCTGAAGGGTTTCTATTAATAGATCAGCTGTTATCCTTATGGGAATCCCTTTGTTTGTTATTTGTTGTTTGTCCCTTGCTGCTTTTAATATTTGTTCTTTGTGTTTGATCGTTGTTAAGTTGATTAGTATGTGTCTTGGGATGTTTCGCTTTGGGTTTACCTGTTTGGGACTCTCTGGTCTTCTTGGACTTGGGTGGCTATTTCCTTCCCCATTTTAGGGAAGTTTTCAGCTATTATCTCCTCGAGTATCTTCTCATGGCCTTTCTTTTTTGTCTTCTTCTTCTGGGACTCCTATGATTAGAATGTTGGGGCGTTTCACATTGTCCCAGAGGTCCCTGAGGTTGTCCTCATTTCTTTTAACTCCTTTTTCTTTATTCCTCTCTGCTTCATTTATTTCCACCATTTTCTCTTCTACCTCACTTATCCTATCTTCTGTCTCCGTTATTCTACTCTTGGTTCCCTCCAGAGTGTTTTTTATCTCATTTATTGAATTATTCATTTTTAATTGACTCTTTTTTATTTCTTCTAGGTCCTTGTTAAACATTTCTTGCATCTTCTCAATCTTTGTCTCCAGGTTATTTATCTGTAACTCCAAGATTTTGGATCATTTTTATTATCATTATTCTAAATTCTTTTTCAGGTAGATTCCCTATCTCCTCCTCTTTTGTTTGACTTGGTGGGCCTTTTTCATGTTCCTTTACCTGTTGGGTATTTCTCTGCCTTTTCATCTTGTTTAGATTGCTGTGTGTGTGGAGTGGGCTTTCTGTATTCTGGTGGTCTGTGGTTCCTTTTTATTGTGGAGGTTTCACCCAGTGGGTGGGGTTGGACGATTGGTTTGTCAAGGTTTCCTGGTTAGGGAAGCTTGAGTCAGTGTTCTGGTGGTACCACAGCTTCCTTATCCATTTGTCTGCGGATGGGCATCTATGTTGCTTCCATGTCCTGGCTATTATAAACAGTGTTGCGATGAATATTGGGGTGCACGTGTTTCTTTCAGATCTGGTTTCCTCGGTGTGTATGCCCAGAAGTGGGATTGCTGGGTCATATGGCAGTTCTATTTCCAGTTTTTTAAGCAATCTCCACACTGTTCTTCATAGCGACTGTACTAGTTTGCATTCCCACCAACAGTGTAAGAGGGTTCCCTTTTCTCCACACCGTCTCCAGCATTTATTGCTTGTAGACTTTTGGATAGCAGCCATCCTGACTGGCGTGTAATGGTACCTCATTGTGGTTTTGATTTGCATTTCTCTGATACTGAGTGATGTTGAGCACCTTTTCATGTGTTTGTTAGCCATCTGTACGTCTTCTTTGGACAAATGTCTGTTTAGCTCTTTGGCCCATTTATTGACTGGGTCATTTATTTTTCTGGAATCAAGCTGCAGGAGTTGCTTGTATATTTTTGAGATTAACCCTTTGTCTGTTGCTTCGCACAACAAAGGAAAGTATAATCAAGGTGAAAAGACAGCCTTCAGAATGGGAGAAAATAATAACAAATGAGGCAAAAATTCTCTCAAGAATTTTCTGATAAAGTTAACTACTATCATTAATGATTGTATAATTATCTCTTTTTAGATTATTAGCTGTGATGAATCTCTCTTACTTTAATAAGTGAATTCTTCATTACTCAAAAGAAAAAAAATACAGACTCTAGATAACAATACCATGTTTATTTTTGTGAATAGGCATAAATCCCTCCCTTTATAAAATGAATACAAACAGCTGTCTGCCTTGAAGTTCCTCTCAAAAGCATAACGCTACTCAGTTGGGCTTTGCCAGGTTGTATTTGTTTTGCCCTCAAGCAATATAAGCTCTACATATGTTCACAAAACTCAGAACACCCAGTTGTTTATAAGGTGCCCTCTTGGAACAATCCAGTGTGATACCTCTAATCCTAAATCAGGATAGACAGTATATCTCCGGTTACTGATTTCTTAAAAAAAAAAAAAAAAAAAAAAAAAAAAAAAAGGAAGTAGTAATAATTCTTAATGTGTTACTTGATGCAAACTTCTTGAAATACCAACTAGATTATTTTGTTAAATAAATCCAACCTTCTAGATCATGGAATTAGCCCTAAACATATGAAAAATATATTCCCCAATTAGTAATGTTGAAGAAGCTGAAGTTGAATGGTTCTATGAAGACCTACAAGATCTTCTAGAACAAACACCAGAAAAAGATGTCCTTTTCATTATAAGGGACTGGAATGCAAAAGTAGGAAGTCAAGAAACACCTGGAGTAACAGGCAAATTTGGCCTTGGAATACAGAATGAAGCAAGGCAAAGCACTAATAGAGTTTTGTCAAGAGAACCCCCCGGTCAAAGCAAACACTTTCTGCCAACAACACAAACACAAGAGAAGACTACACATGGACATTACCAGATGGTCAACACTGAAATCAGATTGATTATATTTTTTGCAGCCAAAGATGGAACAGCTCTATACAGTCAGCAAACAAGACCAGGAGCTGACTGTGGCTAAGATCATGAACTCCTAATTGCCAAATTTAAACTTAAATTGAAGAAAGTAGGGGAAACCACTAGACCATTCAGGTATGACATAAATCAAATCCCTTACAATTATACAGTGGAAATGAGAAATAGATTTAAGGGGCTAGATCTGATAGACAGATCTGATAGTCAGAATGCCTGAAGAACTATGGACGCAAGTTTGTGACATTGTACAGGAAGCAGTTTCAAGACCATCCCCAAGAAAAAGAAATGCAAAAAGGCAAAATGGTTGTCTGAAGAGGCCTTACAAATAGCTTTGAAAAGAAGAGATGCAAAAAGCAAAGGAGAAAAGGAAACATATACCCATTTGAATGCAGAGTTCCAAAGAATAGCAAGGAGAGATAAGAAAGCCTTCCTCAGAATCAACCTGCCTGACTTCAGGCTATACTACAAAGCCACAGTCATCAAGACAGTGTGGTACTGGCACAAAGACAGAAACATAGATCAGTGGAACAAAATAGAAAGCCCAGAGATAAACCCACGCACCTACGGACAACTTATCTCTGACAAAGGAGGCAAGAATATAGAATGGAGAAAAGACAATTTCTTTAACAAGTGGTGCTGGGAGAACTGGTCAACCACTTGTAAAAGAATGAAAGTAGAACACTTTCTAACACCACACACAAAAATAAACCCAAAATTGATTAAAGATCCAAATGTAACACCAAAAACTATAAAACTTCTAGAGGAAAACATAGGGAAAACACTCTCTGATATAAATCATAGCAGGATCCTCTAAGACCCACCTCCCAGAGTAATGGAAATAAAAGCAAAAATAAACAAATGGGACCTAATGAAACTTAAAAGCTTTTGTACAACTATAAGCAAGGTGAAAAGACAGCCTTCAGAATGGGAGAAAATAATAGCAAATGAAGCAACAGACAAAGGATTAATCTCAAAAATATACAAGCAACTCCTGCAGCTCAATTCCAGAAAAATAAATGACCCAATCAAAAAATGGGCCAAAGAACTAACCAGACATTTCTCCAAAGAAGACATACAGATGGCTAACAAACACATGAAAAGATACTCAACATCACTCATTACCAGAGAAATCCAAATCAAAACCACAATGAGGTACCATCTCACGCTGGTCAGAATGGCTGCTATCAAAAAATCTACAAAAAAATAAATGCTGGAGAGGGTGTGGAGAAAAGGTAACCCTCTTACATAGTTGCTGGGAGTGCAAACTAGTACAGCCACTATGGAGAACAGTGTGGAGATTCTTTAAAACACTGGAAATAGAACGGCCATGCGACCAAGCAATCCCACTGTGGGCATGCACACGGAGGAAGCCAGAATTGAAAGAGACACGTATACCCCAATGTTCATCGCAACACTGTTTACAATAGCCAGGACATGGAAGCAACCTAGATGTCCATCGGCAGATGAATGGATAAGAAAGGTGTGGTACATATACACAATGGAATATTACTCAGCTATTAAAAAGAGTACATTTGAATCAGTTCTAGTGAGGTGGATGAAACTGGAGGCTATTATAGAGATCTCTTAAAGAGATCTCTAGTCTTTCCCATTCTATTGTTTTCCTCTGTTTCTTTGCATTGATCACTGAGGAAGGCTTTCTTTTTTTCTTTTGCTTTTAATTGGAAGCTAATTACTTTACAAGATTTACAGAGAGAAGTAAGTCAGAAAGAAAAGCACCAATACAGTATATTAAAGCATATATATGGAATTTAGAAAGATGGTAACAATGACCCTATATGTGAGACAGCAAATGAGACACAGATGTACAAAACAGACTTTTGGACTCTGTGGGAGAAGGCGAGGGTGGGATGATTTGATAGAATAGCATTGAAACATGTATATTATCATATGTGAAATAGATCACCAGTCCAGGTTTGATGCATAAGACAGGGCGCTCAGGGCTGGTGCACTGGGATGACCCTGAGGGATGGGATGGGGAGGGAGGTGGGAGGGAGGTTCAGGAGGGGGAAAACGCATACACCCATGGCTGATTCATGTGACTGTATGGGGAAAACACCGCAATACTGTAAAGTAATTAGCCTCCAATTAAAAGCGAAAGAAAAAAGAAAGCCTTCTTCAGTGATCAATGCAAAGAAACAGAGGAAAACAATAGAATGGGACAGACTAGAGATCTCTTCAAGAAAATCAGAGATACCAAGGGAACATTTCATGCAGAGATGGGCACAAAAAAGGACAGAAATAGTAGGGACCCCACAGAAGCAGAAGACATTAAGAAGAGGTGGCAAGAATACACAGAAGAACTATACAAAAAAAAAATCTTCATGACCAGATAACCAATATGGTGTGACCACTCACCTAGAGCCAGACATCCTGGAATGTGAAGTCAAGTGGACCTTAGGAAGCATCACTACAAACAAAGTTAGTGGAGGTGATGGAGTTCCAGTTGAGCTATATCAAACCCCGAAAGATGATGCTGTGAAAGTGCTGCATTCAATATGCCAGCAAATTCAGAAAACTCAGCAGTGGCCACAGGACTGGAAAAGGTCATTTTTCATTCCAATCCCAAAGAAAGGTAATGCCACAGAATGCTCAAACTACAGCACAATTGCACTCATCTCACACGCTAGGAAAGTAATGCACAAAATTCTCCAGGCCAGGCTTCAACAGTACGTGAACCGAGAACTTCCAGCTGTTCAAGCTGGTTTTAGAAAAGGCAGAGGAACCAGAGATCAAATTGCCAACATCCACTGGGATCATCCAAAAAGCAAGCGTTCCAGAAAAACACCTATTTCTGCTTACTGACTATGCCAAAGCCTTTGACTGTGTGGATCACAACAAAGTGTGGAAAATTCTTCAAGAGACAGGGATACCAGACCACCTGACCTACCTCCTGAGAAATCTATATGCAGGTCAATACGCAACAGTTAGAACTGGACATGGAACAACAGGCTGGTTCCAAATCAGGAAAGGAGTGTGTCAAGGCTGTATATTGTCACCCTGCTTATTTAACTTATATGCAGAGTACATCATGAGAAATGCTGGACTGGAGGAAGCACAACCTGGAATCAAGAATGCCAGGAGAAATATCAATAACTTCAGATATGCAGATAACATCACCCTTATGGCAAAAACAAAGAAGAACTAAAGAGCCTCTTGATGAAAGTGAAAGAGGAGAGTGAAAAAGTTGACTTAAAACTCCACATGCATAAAACTAAGATCATGGCATCTGGTCCCAACACTTCATGGCAAATAGATGGAGAAACAATGGAAATAGTGACAGACTTTATTTTGGGGGGCTCCAAAAGCACTGCAGATGGTGACTCCAGCCATGAAACTAAAAGATGCTTGCTCCTTGGAAGGAAAGTTATGACCAACCTAGGCAGCATATTAAAAAGCAGAGACGTTACTTTGCCAACAAAGGTCTGTCTAGACAAAGCTATGGTTTTCCCAGTAGTCATGTATCGATGTGACAGTTGGACTATAAAGAAACCTGAGCACTGAAGAATTGAAGCTTTTGAACTGTGGTGTTGGAGAAGACTCTTGAGAGTCCCTTGGACAGCAAAGAGATCCAACCAGTACATCCTAAAGGAAATCAGTCCTGAATATTCACTGGAAGGACTGATGAAGAAGCTGAAACTACAGTACTTTGGCCACCTGATGTGAAGAACTGACTCATTGGAAAAGACTCTGATGCTGGGAAGACTGAAGGTGGGAGGAGAAGGGGACGACAGAGGATGAGATGGTTGGATGGCATCACCAACTCAATGGATATGAGTTTGAGTAAGCTCTGGGAGTTGGGGATGGACAGGGAAGACTGCAAGCTGCTGTCCATGGGGTCGCAAAGAGTCAGAGATGACTGAGCGACTGAATTGAACTGAACTGAATATGAAAAGGTCTTGTAGATCTTCATAGAACCGTTCAATTTCCGCTTCTTCTGCATTACTGGTTGGGGCATAGGCTTGGATTACCGTGATATTGAATGGTTTGCCTTGGAAATGAACAGAGATCATTCTGTCTTTTTTGAGATTTCATCCAAGTACTGCATTTTGGACTCTTCTGTTGACTATGATGGCTACTCCATTTCTTCTAAGGGATTCCTGCCCACAGTAGTAGATATAATGGTCATCTGAGTTAAATTCACCCTTTCCAGTCCATTTTAGTTTGCTGACTCCTAGAATGTCGATTTTCACTCTTGCCATCTCCTGTTTGACCACTTCCAATTTGCCTTGATTCATGGGCCTCATATTCCAGGTTCCTATGCAATATTACTCTTTACAGCATTGGACCTTGCTTCTATCACCAGTCCATCCACAACTTGGTATTGTTTTTGCTTTGGCTCCATCCCTTCATTCTTTCTGGAGTTATTTCCCCACTGATCTCCAGTAGCATATTGGGCACCCACCGACCTGGGGAGTTCCTCTTTCAGTATCCTATCATTTTGCCTTCTCATATTGTTCATGGGGTTCTTAAGGCAAGAATACTGAAGTGGTTTGCCATTCCCTTCTCCAGATGTCCTTTTCATTATAGGGGACTGGAATGCAAAAGTAAGAAGTCAAACACCTGGAGTAACAGGCAAATTTGGCCTTGGAGTACAGAATGAAGCAGGGCAAAGGCTAATAGAGTTTTGCCAAGAGAACGCACTGGTCACAGCAAACACCCTCTTCCAACAACACAAGAGAAGACTCCACATATGGACTTCACCAGATAGTCAACAACAAAATCAGATTGATTATATTCTTTGCAGCCAGAGATGGAGAAGCTCTATACAGTCAGCAAAAACAAGACCGGGAGCTGACTGTGGCTCAAATCGTGAACTGCTTATTGCCAAATTCAGACTTAAACTGAAGAAAGTAGGGATAACCATTAGGCCATTTCAGGTATGACCTAAATCAAATCCCTTATGACTATACAGTGGAAGTGAGAAATAGATTTATGGGACTAGATCTGATAGACAGAGAGCCTGATGAACTATGGATGGAGGTTCGTGACATTGTACAGGAGACAGGGATCAAGACCATCCCCATGGAAAAGAAAGGCAGAATGGTTGTCTGAGGAGGCCTTATAAATAGCTGTGAAAAGAAGAGAAGCGAAAAGCAAAGGAGAAAAGGAAAGACATTCGCATTTGAATGCAGAGTTCCAAAGAAGAGCCAGGAGAGATAAGAAAGCCTTCCTCAGCAATCAATGCAAAGAAATATAGGAAAACAACAGGGTGGGAAAGACTAGAGATGTCTTCAAGAAAGTTAGAGATACCAAGGGAACATTTCATGCAAAAATGGGCTCAACAAAGGACAGAAATGCTATGGATCTAACAGAAGCAGAACATATTAAGAAGAGGTGGCAAGAATACACAGAACTGTACAAAAAAGATCTTCATGACCCAGATAATCACAATGGTGTGATCACTCACCTAGAGCCAGACATCCTGGAATGTGAAGTCAAGTGGGCCTTAGGAAGCATCACTACGAACAAAGCTAGTGGATGTGATGGAATTCAAGTTGAGCTATTTCAAACCCTGAAAGATGATGCTGTGAAAGTGCTGCATTCAATATGCCAGCAAATTCAGAAAACTCAGCAGTGGCCACAGGACTGGAAAAGGTCAGTTTTCATTCCAATCCCAAAGAAAGGCAATGCCACAGAATGCTCAAACTACAGCACAATTGCACTCATCTCACATGCTAGGAAAGTAATGCACAAAATTCTCCAAGCCAGGCTTCAGCAAAATGTGAACCGAGAACTTCCAGCTGTTCAAGCTGGTTTTAGAAAAGGCAGAGGAACCAGAGATCAAATTGCCAATATCTGCTGGATCATCAAAAAAGCAAGAGAGTTACAGAAAAACATATATTTCTGTTTTATTGACTACACCAAAGCCTTTCACTGTGTGGATCACAATAACCTGTGGAAAATTCTGAAAGAGATGTGAATACCAGACCACCTGACCCGCCTCTTGAGAAACCTGCATGCAGGTCAGGAAGCAACAGTGAGAACTGGACATGGAACAATAGACTGGTTCCAAATTGGGAAAGGAGTTCGTCAAGGCTGTATGTCGTCACCCTGCTTATTTAACTTATATGTAGTGTACATCATGAGAAATGCTGGGATGGAAGATGCACAAGTTGGAATCAAGATTTCTGGGAGAAATATCAATAACTTCAGATATGCAGATGACACTACCCTATGGAAGAAAATGAAGAGGAACTAAAAAGTCTCTTGATGAAAGTGAAAGAGGAGAGTGAAAAAGTTGGCTTAAAGCTTAACGTTCAGAAAACTAAGATCATGACATCTGGTCCCGTCACTTCTCGGGAAATAGATGGGGAGACAGTGGAAATAGTGACAGACTTCATTTTGGGGGGCTCCAAAATCACTGCAGATGGTGACTGCAGTCCTGAAACTAAAAGATGCTTACTCCTTGGAAGGAAAGTTATGACCAACCTAGATAGCATATTAAAAAGCAGAGACATTACTTTGCCAACAAAGTTACACCTAGTCAAGGCTGTGGTTTCTCCAGTAGTCATGTATGGATGTGAGAGTTGGACTCTAAAGAATGCTGAGCACCGAAAAATTGATGCTTTTGAACTATGGTGTTGGAGAAGACTCTTGAGAGTCCCTTGGACTGCAAGGAGACCCAACCAGTCCATCCTAAAGGAGACAAGTCCTGGGTGTTCATTGGAAGGATTGATGCTGAAGCTGAAAACTCCAATACTTTGGCCACCTCATGCGAAGAGTTGACTCATTGGAAAAGACACTGAGGCTGGAGGGATTGGAGGCAGGAGGAGAAGGGGACGACAGAGGATGAGATGGCTGGATGGCATCACCGACTCGATGGGCATGAATTTGAGTAAACTCCGGGAGTTTGTGATGGACAGGGAGGCCTGGCGTGCTGCGATTTATGGGGTCGCAAAGAGTCAGATATGACTGAGCGACTGAACTGAACTGAACTGAATATGAAAAAAAAGAGGACACTGAGAAAAATATCTCTAATTTAGTGCTTTTATTTAAGAGGGATCTTATTTTAAACTGTTGCTGTTTATTTTTTTTTTTTTAATTTTTTTATTAGTTGGAGGCTAATTACTTCACAACATTTCAGTGGGTTTTGTCATACATTGATATGAATCAGCCATAGATTTACACTTATTCCCCATCCCGATCCCCCCTCCCATCTCCCTCTCCACCCGATTCCTCTGGGTCTTCCCAGTGCACCAGGCCGGAGCACTTGTCTCATGCATCCCACCTGGGCTGGTGATCTGTTTCACCATAGATAGTATACATGCTGTTCTTTTGAAACATCCCACCCTCACCTTCTCCCACAGAGTTCAAAAGTCTGTTCTGTATTTCTGTGTCTCTTTTTCTGTTTTGCATATAGGGTTATCGTTACCATCTTTCTAAATTCCATATATATGTGTTAGTATGCTGTAATGTTCTTTATCTTTCTGGCTTACTTCACTCTGTATAAGGGGCTCCAGTTTCATCCATCTCATTAGGACTGGTTCAAATGAATTCTAAACTGTTGCTGTTTAGTTGCTAAGTTGTGTCCAACTCTTTTGCAATCCCATCGACTGTAGCCCACCAGGATCCTCTGTCTGTGGGATTTCCCAAGAATAATGGAGTGGGTTGCCATTTCCTTCTACAAGGGATCTTTCAACCCAGGTATTGAACTCAAGTCTCCTGCATCTCCTGCACTGCAGGCAGACTCTTTACAACTGGGCCATCAGGGAAGCTATTTTAAATTAGTACTTCTCAAATTTTAATGTGCATAAGAATAACCCCAGAACCCTTTTAAAACACAAATTCCAAAAAAAAAAAAAAAACACAAATTCCCAGGCAGCACCCTCCAGATTCTAATTCAGTAAGTCCCAGTGGAGCTTGAAAATTTGCAGGTCTAACCATCTTTCCATTGAAGCTGAAGCTTCTGGTCCAGGGACCACAGCTTAAGTAAGACTGTCCTAATCTCCATCAGGTGTGAAGAGTCTACAAAAGAGAATACACTTTTCATTTTTCATCTTTGTTCAAAAATGCTACACAAGCACCCTTGCAATATATTCCTCCAATACAATATCCTGTGAACACATTTTATTTGTTATTTTATTTATTATTTATTTGTTATCTATAGCTATTGCTAAAAGTAGATTCTATTGAGATGTGGGTTGTGTTAATTTGGTTGTTGTTACTGTTACAAGTAAACCTTTCACACAGTTCCAGTCATGGCCTTTGGTGTTAAAAAATCCAGATTACCTAAAGAATAGCAACAATGTGTCAGATTGCCAATGTGGGAGACTGTTTAAAGGCCAGAAATTCCTTGCTCTCACACTTGGCACTTTTTGCACAGTGAGTGACTGCTGATTCTCCCATTCAGATTTGAAATCTATTTTTCAACATCGTGAACTTGAACTGGCCATATGACTTGCTTTAACCAATAGAATCCACTAAAAGAGCCATTCCGTAAGTCCCAGCCCCTAAACCTCAAAAAGCCTTGCAGTTTCTGCCTTTTTCTTTTTGCAAAATGTCTTGAAACTGCTCAGTGAGGAAGCTAATCTAGCCAAATGGAGGATGAGACATCGTAGAGGAGGACAGAGGCACCCCAGCCAACAGCTAGCACCTCCCAGGTGTGCAAAAGCAGTCATCCTGGACTTTAAGTCCCATAGACCTGCAGCTGAATGCTGTTGCATGAACGAGCTCAGGTCACATCAGTGGAGGATCTGCTCAGTCAACCCTCAGAAACGTGAGAAGTAACAAAATAGTGTTTTAAGTCACTATGTTTTGGGGTGTTTTGTTAAGCTGTAAGTAACTGGCACAGCTATCCTGAATATTTCAGTGAATCTGGAGAAGGAAAGATCCTGAGAGTCTATAACTAGGAAAAGAATAATAACATGAGAGCACCTCACAGTCAGCAGTGCCTGTAGTGAACAGGCAGAGTCCCGCAGATACAAGCAGACAGACCAGTGGGGAGGGAGGAGGCACATTCACAGATGACTCCTAAAAAAAAATCATCAATAATTTTTCTGTGTCTGAGGGAGTAAATAACAATAACATAGTCAAGAAAAAGACCCTCTGCTTCTCCACTTTCACCTGAGGCTGAGAAGATATGAGCAAAGCTTGCTTAGACGCAGAGTACATGATCATGTGCAACCGAAAAAAAAGCATTTCCCAACACACAGGCAGAACACTGGTTCTGGAAGAAAAGAAGCAGATCTTTCCAGAGTAGAACCCCAAAACTGAGGATTTACTTTTTCAAGGGAAATGGGTAGGATTTGCACTGAAGTAATACCTTCTTCCCTATCTCTCAATCAAATGACCTGAATAAAGACATCTTAAAATATTACCTTGCCTTTCTAAAACCTTTTATAAATTTTTATCTTTCATTTCCAAGGGATTTTCTTTGACCCTGGTAAGTAAGATATCAAATATTGTATTGCCTTCATTTAAAAAGAAAAAAAAAAAGTTGACTCTTAAGTCCATATTAAAACTTGCCCAACATCTAATTGATAAAGTAATCAACATCCCTTGCACTTGAATCATCCCAAGTTCAATAGATCACAGTGAGGAGGTTGAGGACCTCTGATTCAGACAGAAAATGAATAGCAAGGATGTCATTTAGAGTTCAGTTTCTTGCCCCATTTCCCCAGTGTATTTAGTGAGTCTGAGGTAAGACCCTGAATCTGCACTTTTTAAAAAAAAATTTAGTTGGAGGATAATTATTTTACAGTGTTTTGTTGATTTCTGCCACACATTAACATGAATCAGCCCTAGGTGTACATATGCCCCTCCCTCTGGAACCTCCCTCCCACCTCCCACCCCATCCAGACACCCCTCTAGGTTGTCACAGAGCACTGGGTAAGCTCCCTGTGTCATACAGCAAATTCTCACTGGCTATCTAGTTTGCATATGGTAATATATATGTTCAATGCTACTCTCTCAATTGATCCCACACTCTCCTTCCCCCACTGTGTACACAAGTCTGTTATCCATATCTGTGTCTCTATTGCTGCACTGTAAGTAGGTTCATGAGTACCATTTTTCTATACTCCATATATATGCATTAATGTACAGTATTTGTCTTTCTAACTTCACTCTTGCATAACAGGACCTAGGTTCATCCATCTCAGTTCAGCAGGCTCATATTCATTCTTTCTTATGACTAATATTTCATTGTATATATGTACCACAATTTTATTTACTGGATCTGCACTTTTAACAAGTATCCCAAGGGGATTCTTATGCAAGTGATTCTCTGGTCAGTCTTTGGAAAACACCGGAGGAGTTTGAACAGTGTTGGAGTGACCTGAATCCAGCCGCAGCCCTACCCATCACTGTTGTGTGACTTGGGGCAAGTTGATGTCTCCGATAACTTACCTCAGAATCTTCATCTATAAAATGGGACCATAATAGTACTGTATTCATTTGATACAACTGCTGTAACAGTGTACCGCAAACTAGATGGCTTAACAACAGAGATTTACTGTCTCACAATTTGAGGGTCAGCAAACCTGAAATTAACATGTTAGCAAGGTTGGTTCCTTCTGAGGGATATGAAGGAGAATCAGCACCAGGCCCCTCTCCTACCTTCTTCTGGCTTGCTGGTAATCTTTGGCATTCTTTGGCTTATACATCTCTGCCTTCATCTTCACCTGATTATCTCCCTATATACAATCTGTGTCCATATTCCCCATTTCATAAGAATATCAATCGTAATTGGATTAAGGGCCCACCCTAATCCAATGTGACTTCATATTAACTAACTAATCTGCAACAGCCCTATTCCCAAATAAAGTCACATTCTGAGGTCCTGGGGGTTTAGGACTTCAACATATGAATTCTTGAGTGACACAGTTCAATCCAGAAAGTTTCCACCTCTCCAAGTTGCACTGAGATAAATGTACATAACATATTTAACACATAATGCTTGGAAAGATTGAGGGCAAGAGAAGAGGGCATCAGAGGATGAGATGGTTGGATGACATCACTGACTCAATGATATGAATTTGAGCAAAGTCCGGGAGATGGTGAAGGACAGGCAAGCATGGCATGCTACAATCCATGGGGTCACAAAGAGTCAGACCCAACTTAGTGACTGAACAACAACTAGCATTTATAAGCCTAAATAAGTGATAGCCATTAACTAATAGTATATCATTGTGTATGGTTGTTGTTCACTTCCTGTCATGTCTGACTGTTTGTGACCCCATGGTTTATAGCATGCCATGCTTCTCTGTCCTTCACCATCTCCCGGAGTTTGCTCAGATTCACACCCACTGAGTCAGTGATGCTATCTAACTATCTCATCCCCTGCCACCTTCTTCTCCTTTTGCCTTCAATCTTTCCCAGCATCAGGGTCTTTTCCAATAAGTTGGCTCTTCGATATCAGGTGGCCACAATACTGGAGCTTCAGCATCAGTTCTTCCAATGAATATTCAGGGTTGATTTCCTTTAGGATTGACTGGTTTGATCTCCCTGTGGTCCAAGGTACTCTGAAGAGTCTTCTCATTGTGTATATCATATGTATATTATGTCTTGTGTATCCCCTTTCTATCTTTACTACAGACTGTGACATATAAGTAGAATATAAACAAGAATGCAAACATTGGCCTTTTCAAAATTCTCTGTATATACTAGAAGAATAAATGATCTGGCATGTTTTCTATGCTTTAGGAAATACAAGAAAATAGACAATTATGCAAACCCTATGAATGCACTCAGGATCTGAAAGTTTCTGGGAAACAGGGCAACTGTCTTGGTGGCTTCTTCTGCTGTAAAAAACAAAAGAAACAAACAAAAAAACACCTTTTTTTAAAATGCTGCTTTTAATTATACTACTTGGGCCCCAGGGTACTGAGAGTTTTCTAAACTTTTGCCTTCTGTATAAGGGTTTTCCAATCATTTGGAGACTTTATTTTCTTAGTTATATCTTAGTTAATAGAACTGCTGAATCCCTTGGAAATTAAAGTAATCTAAAGGGTTTGTTATTTAACTTGATAATTAAATTCCCCATGTTCTCTCCTAATGTGGTGCTTCATACAAAGAAAAGACCCACCATTAAAAATGTAAGTAGACTTGGGTAAGAACAATTCTCAGAGTAACAATATCTACTCTCATTATTTCCCAGCAAAGTATCCGCTTTATAGATAATATGCTGAAAACTTAAACGCTTATCAAAGAGAGCAAGAGATAGCTACGTTACTGGCTCTGCCATTTAATTCTTTAATGACTTTTTGTGGAAGTTTGAGAGCTCTCAAAACATGCATTTCTTGGCTGGAATGGCAAGGACAGGTAACTATGTAATGCACCCATGTTTCCATGAAGTTATAAAAATTCCCAGCTGGGGTCATCAGCATATGGTCAAAGTCTGACCTTTTGCAAGACTCAAGGAAATATTCACCAAACTTCTTCGGAAGTATAGTGGAGGGCTTCCCTGGTGGCTCACTGGTAAAGAATCCCTCACCAAAGCAGGAGACACAGGTTCAGCCCCTGGTCTGGGACGATCCCACATGCCATGGAGCCACAAAGTCTGTGGGCCACAACTGCTGAGCCTGTGCTCTAGAGCCCAGGGGCCACAACTACTTAAGCCCATGCTCCTAGAGCCTGTGCTCCACAATGAGAGAGGCCACCGCAATGAGAAGCCTGTACACCACAACTAGAGAGTAGCCTCCACTCGCCGCAACTAGACAAAAGCCCAAGTAGCAATGAAGACTCAGCACAGCCAATAATAAATAATGCTTTTAAAAAAAGAATGAAAATTGGGTATGATTTCCTCTTTATAATACCTCCCTACATAGTCCCTCAATCAAAGACCTGAGAATGATAACTTATGGTCTGCACCTTTGTAAAATCCTTTATAATTTTTAAAGTTCATTCAAGGGATTGAATTTGATCCTGTGAAGTAAGGTAAGGCACACCTTATTGGACCTTCTTTAAAAAAAAAAAAAAAAGAAAGTCCATCATTCTTTTCAATCTTGTGGGAGACATCTATTCGTTTTAGCCAGGCCAACATCCAGCACCTACCCATAAGTAGGTCGCCAGTCTTCTTTCAGGGAACTATCTCTTTCCCACCTCCTTTGCCATGTGATTGGATGGGCTGATCCCAACCCCCACCAACCAAACCTCTAGAAATGAGCATATGATTCATATTAACCAATTGGAGCATTCCATTTTCCAGGCCACAATTACTGACCCAGGAATGGACCAGTGGCATTAGATGCTTCAAAGAGAACTGGCTAGTCCCTTTATTAGAACCATTGGGAAAGATGGGTTGTTTTCCCAGAGGGTGCTAAGTTGGTATGATGTCATCCTTGTCTCCATGAGGGAGAACATGCCCAAGAATGAAACTAAAACAAAGAAAATCAGGATTAAGAATTGAGAGAGACCTTATTGGTGATGTTTAGACCTGGATTTCCCTGTGCCTGAAACACGACTGCTTGGCTTTTCAGATGCTTGAGCAGATATAGATTCTCTTTTTGCCCCCTTGAAGCAATGTTTCTTCTTAAAATAGTTGAAGTCTCCACTATATTGATAACAATGAGATGTAACATTCCTGGTATTAATAAGGACAATCATGGATAGGAAGCAGACCCACTGAACTGTTATTTCCTTTTGAAATGGTCTCCACTCTTGTGGTCATATGATAATTTAATAAAATGTTAGTGACTGTACAAATAAATACACTCAAAGGAATCATGTGGCCTTGTAAATCAACTCATTTCCTTCCCTTTGTTCCTCCAGTTCCTCCTCAGGTCTGGTTTTCAGAAGCTCACATTGAGATAAGGATTCACGGGCGAGGGACCGATTTAGGCCATGGGGAAACTGGTAACAGAAAGGAGAAAGCCAGACAGGGAAGAGGAAGGAGCCTGGCCAGGCACAGTCTGGCAGAGTCCAGAGAGGGTGCTGCTAGCTTGGAGGGTGAGTCACAGCCCAGAGTGGTCCCCATTTGAGGCAAGGAGTTGGGGTTTTCCTACTCCTACACTTGTCATTTGCTGGCACAGCCCCCAAAGAGTATAAGTTTTATGAGCGACCAAAAGCATCCAATAGCCCAAGGGCAGACCTCTGAAAGGTTTCAGTGAATCCTTGGGACCTCAGTGAATGGTCTTCTCAAGAAACCATTGGGAAAAAAAAAGAAAAGAAAGAAACCACTGGGACAAAAGCACAGTGACAGAGGAAGAGATTCAAATCTGGTTTAAAAAAAACAGACATGTCCAGGCAGATCCCCAGTATTACCTCACTTTCACCCCCCCTTCAGGCAGGTTCTTAAGAAATTCATTCTTAAAGAAAAATTTATTCTTAAAAGAAAATGGAGAAAGACTATTACCCCAGCTGTCAGTCATTATTCTTAACTTTCTGCCGTTAGTTTAACATCTAATCTTTATCAATACTAGGAACACCATATTCCACACTGCTAAAATTACAACTGTTGGTCAGACTTCAAACAGTAGAACTATTACAGCACAAAGCCAGATTCTTCCATTCCTAACTCCTCTGGCTATTTAAGTCAAGAACTTTAAAATCAGTTGCAATTCCTTGGCTTCAATTCACAAATGCTCTGGTGGCCTTAGAAGATCCGCATCTAATTTATGAACAAATAATATGTTTTTGCTCCATCCTTTCACAGTCTTCCATCCTTTTGTATATTTGAAAGAGCATATATTTTAGGTCTTAATACATTGTGTAGTCATGTTTCAACAAAATATGAGCATATTTTAAATCTGTAGTCTACGTCTGACAGTTGGTCGAAGGCAGAACACATAAAATACAGATGTACATATATTTATACACACACATTCTCATTTTCCAAGAACATCAGATAAATTATAAAGTTATATAATTGCCATGTTATATGTATTTGTATCTATTGTCCATAATATCTATTTATCAGTATTTAAAATCATCCACATTCAATGAATTTTTGTCTACTGAATTATTTACCTTACTTTTTCCTTCCATCTCTCAAGGCATAAAATTTTAGGATTTGCTGTCTCCTTGACTGCCAGAAACTTTTCTAACACACACACACATATATATATATGTGAATGCCTAAGAGATTTTCTACATTTTTTAAGTATGTTAAGAACCTATGAATCATTTTACTACCAAGTTATAAAAGTCTGAAAATACGAGCGAGCTGATGAAAATGCCAAGTTTCCTTGGAGCATCTCTGATGATAGAAGTGATTGTCTCCCTCTCTTTTACCAAAGAACACATTCTTTCTGTTTAAGAGAAACGTTTCAATCATTATACTTCACTGAAGAAAGAGCAAAACACAACTATGGGGTTGGGATAAGGCAAGAGAAAGAGAGAAATTCTTAGGTCTTCTTTTGAAAAGCATTCTCTAGATAAGCCTTGCTTTTCAAAATAGAAGGCAAACAGACACTGTTGATCTCTGAGTCCTAGAAGTAGAGAAAGGAAAGATAAATTGCAGGGGTAGGAAGTAGGTATCACATCAGTCTTATTTTTCACTTATTATTCTTTTTCTGACTGGTTAAGCACTGGTCTTCAGGGAACACTGAAGTTAAGTTCTGAGGGGTCTCATGATGCCAATGGGAATAAACTATATGAGAACAACTCATAATCAGTTGACCATCTGCTGTAAAACTTACAGAGGATTTTCAAGGGGATACTCTTCCAGATGAAAGAAAATCATGTTATTCCCCAAATACTAATGCCATTTTTCTCTTCCTTACTTTCTTCTTGTACATGTGTGTGCTAAGTCACTTCAGTCATGTCCAACTCTTGTGACCCTATGGACCATAACCCACCAGGCTCCTCTGTCCATGGGATTCTCTAGGCAAGAAAATTGGAGTGGGTTGTCATGCTCTCCTTCCAGGGGATCTTCCTAACCCAAGGAGCAAAGCTGTGTCTTTTACATCTCCTGCATTGGTGGGCAGGTTCTCTACTGTTAGCTCCACCCAGCCCTCCTCTTGTATGCATGTTCACAGTTCTTTAAGTCAGCATCATGGTATTATTACAAAACAAATTTGCTGTCACAACACTTCAGTTTCAGGTTAATCAGTGGGCATGCTCTCCTTTACTGAGACCCCTGCCCCCCCAAAAACGTTTTAATTAAAAAAAAAAAAAAAAAGTTGGTACTCTAGGAAACATCCATGCCAGCTCTCCTCACTTCCATGCAAAAGTCAGTTTCCCAGACCTCTGATTCTTTTAATCCTCATTTAACTCCTTCTTAACTCCCTACCCCAGCCCCATGCCATGGAGCAAAAACCAACAGGCTCTTAAGCACTCAAGAGAAATTTTAAATGTTTTGATCATTTCTCTGGTTTTCCAAAAATGAAATATAATATGTGCTTAGTCACTCAGTCATGTCCAAATCTTTGAGACCCCATAGACTGCAACCTGCCAGACTCCTCTGTCCATGGGGATTCTCCAGACAAGAATACTGGAGTGGGTTGCCATGTCCTCCTCCAGGGGATCTTCCCAAACCAGGGATGGAACCCAGGTCTCCTGCATTGTAGATAGCTGTCTGAGCCATCAGTGAAGTCCATATATACTTATATAACCCTATATACATATATCCCCTTCCTTGCTGGCCAGAGGCAAATGTCACTGGATTTACATATACTTTACTGGTGCAACCCTATGGTGACTGTTCTTGTTTAATTGCTAAGTCGTGTCTGACTCTTTGTGACACCATGGACTATAGCATGCCGGGTTCTCTATCCTCCACTATCTCCTGGAGTTTGCTCAGTTTATGTTAGATAGCATGAGTCAGTCATGCTATCTAACCAGCTCATCCTCTGCTGCTTTCTTCTTTTGCCTTCTTTCTTTTCCAGCATCAGGTCTTTTCCAACATGGTGATTAGCAGCATGCAATTGCATGGTGAGATTTGGGAAGTTGTTCTGAACATGGTGCTGAATTAATTAACCCATCATTGAGGGGTCAGCATTCATTCCGCAGATTATAGGGACACATGCTCCTCACATTCAAAACTCTTGGGACTATCCTCTGATTGCTCTTAGGAGCATCCACTAAAAAAAAAATTGCCAGTCAAATTGGGACAGTATGAAAACCTCAAGAAAAAAACACATTTAGTTGACTCCTGGGTTCAATGCTATAAGCAGGGAACTCAAGCTCTATCAAACTTCAGGGTCAAATCCTACTCTGTTCTATGAAGTAAAAGAACTGTGACATAAAACTGTCTGGATTGACATACATGATACTCTCTATTGTAACGGAGCATTACTTTAGTCATAAGAACATACTTAATTGTTGTTGCTGAGCTCAGAACCTTAAGGGTTCTTCCAAGGATAAAGTTTGTACTGTAAAATAAAAGATACTTTTAAAGTTTGGGGGAATGCCCATTATGACCTCCCACATTTTTACCTTAACTTATTGTTTATTTGACCAGTGGATGTCACATTTGCTACCTAGATTAGTTGAGTTAGTCTTAGAGAAAAAATAATGTCCAGTACGTTACATGAAGGGTATTGTGTGCTTGTCTGTGTGTGTGTGTGTATTTGATTCTTAGGCTCAATTTAACACATGGGTCCTGGTCCTTTTCTAAGTGTGTGTGTGTGTGTGTGTGTGTGTGTGTGGTTGCTCAGTTGTTTCTGACTCTTTGTGACCCCATTACCTATAGCCCACCAGGCTTCTCTGTCCATGGGATTTCCCAGGCAAGAATACTAGAGTGGGTTGCCATTTCTTTCTCCGGGGGATCTTCCTGATCCAGGGATCGAACCTGGGTCTGCTGCATTCCAGGCAGATTCTTTACCATTTGAGCCACCAGGGAAGCCCCCTTTCCTAAGTATTAAACTATAAATCTGTAACTATTATCCTTTCTTTTACACCAAATCTAAAATTATTATCCTTTATTTTCCAAAACCACATCAAAACTCAACACATTATACTTTTTGTCATTTTAAGTGCTTAACAAATGCTGAGTGATTTCATCACCAAAAGATAATGTATACAATTTTAGATTAATAATCATTCCAATCCAACATTCCTTAAGATCAATAGAGACAATTGCAGGTTCTATTTGAGTACTACTTTCCTTTATTCCCATGGCCTTATAAGGAATGTAATGAGGGAAAATATTTGTCAATATGCTATTTAAGTTGGAATAATATTTAGTTCCCAACAACTATATGCAGGTCAGATCCTTGATACTAAAGTACTTCTTTGTGCATCTTGGTAAATTTAAGTCAGTGATCCAATATTCCTGTGCTTAGCCAGAGAAAATTTTCTTTTCCTCCTGGTTATCTATCTTGTATCCTGAGTTTTAAGTGCTGTATCTTAAGTCAATTTCACATCCTGCCTTAAGGCTCCCAAACTTGTATTTCACTGATACTATAACTCTTGTTTACTGATTTTATGTCTGACTCCTAGAATTTATGGTCTTAAAAGAGCTGCCAGTTAAGAGCCAATCAACTTTCAGCTCACATTCAATGGAGAACCAAAAAACATTCCAAAATATAACATCTTAAAGGACAGGTGATTTTTTTTTTCTTTTTCTTGAATATAATTTTCTAAACATGGTGATGGAAAATTTCACAGAACTGACACTGACTACAAAGCCCCATTATTTTTTATTACCTATTTATTAAGGGTTCACATACATTAAAAGATTAAATGACTTCAATATTTGATTACCAGCATACTATTAGATGCAAATTATATTGTCCTGAAAGTGACTCTCCAGTGCCAAAAAGTTATGAATATTGAAACAAATGCACTGAATCTTCAGTGGTCAAAGTAGACCAATACAAATATTTTCAGTGAGTGACATTTTCATAACAAAGTAAATTTTGGTTTAAAAAAATTGCGCTTAAATTGGGATGCCAGCTTTAACTCTGTTCAAACATTCATAAGTATGCTTTATTAATTACATGTGTAATTGTATTTTCCAAAGGATTTCTCCTACGCTCCATGCAAATACTCACCACCCACCAGGACTGTGCCTTTCTCATTCTTAAAAGTCTATGTACTTCATCAACTGACTTCAGCACATTCATAACCAGACAACATAAGAACAGCACAAGTAAAACTTAGGGGACCTATTTTCTTAATACATTCTGTCCAGTCTTGACAAAATAACCAGTTGCAGCAGTGCTGGCAGCAAATAAACAGAAATGGGCCATCAGTTTCTGTCATGTCTTTTATTTACTGTTTTGAACTTTCTGCTTTTGAAAGAGATTTATCGTTAAAATCTGCTGCCTTATTTAATTAGGGTAATGGGGAAGCCTCAGAAGGGAGGAAAGCTGAATTACCCAATTATCTGAATTAAACTAATTAGCCCCACATGGTAAAGGACCCCCACGGACCCCCTCCAAGCCCCCACCCCCAGCGAAATTTAAAGTCATCTCCCGTCAAATTTGGACTTTCTTTCCATCCCCAGTCCTGGTGAATGGGAATCTCATCTGCAGAAATCTAGTCCATTTGGCAGTTAGTCTCTCTCCATCTCCCCCAGGGGGCGATCCTTCCTAATTTTAAAAGGATTCTATTCCAATAAGAGACAGCTGAGAGCTCACCAAACTGCAGAATTGGAGAGTAATCTCTTGCAAAGACTGTGATGGGAAAAAACTCACTGTGTTCACACCCACTGTGACTCACCAACCAGCTGAGTCTCCGTTTTTCACATGGTGCTTTCTTTTTTCATTCCCTCCTCCATGAAATGTTGAACCACTTTAACTATCTTGATGTAAAGAAAGAAATTACATAATCCCCTAAAAATCCCTTTTAGTTATATAAATCCTACCATCTCCATTGTTTTTGTTTCTTAGCACTAAAATAGTAAAAAAAAACAAAAACAAAAAAAAAAACTTTCTGTAGGTCAAAATATTGACACATTAGGTATCTTATCTCTTGTTTCCTCTTTCTGGGCTTTTTTTCTTTTGTACGGTACTGTTTTTAGAAGCAGAACCAAGTCATATAGTAAATGATAAAAGTAGCCTTAGACAATACATAATACCTGTCCTTTATAAAGTTTCCAAAAAGACAAACAATTATCCAAGGGTCATTTTATTTCTCAATGGCAGAGCCAGAATTTCTTCTTAGTTTTAAAATGTTTATCTGGCATTTGCTTGTAATCCACCTGAAGTCTGTAATTCCACCACTAGGCTCTCTGCAAAAACAAGAACTAAGATTTTTACTAAGCACTTTCTATGTGCCAAGCCCTGCATTAGGCACTTTATCTGAATTTTATCATGTAATCCTTAGAACAACCCAAAAATACGTTATTACCCCCTTTTACAAATGAGAAACACAAAGCTCAGAGACAATAAGTAACTTGTCCAAATCTCTCAGTTAGTAGGTTTCACTACAATTCAAACCACTTCTGTCTACCACAGGGTTTATTTTCTCATCTCCTAATGCCTTATCAACCTGGGAAGACTGTCTCTGAAGCTTTCCTTCAAGGGCAGTAAAGAAAACTCAGAGAAATCTCAGGAAAAATAAAGAATCAATTTCCTTAAGATTCTCCCTGGAAAAACTGACTCATACTTAGTTTAAAAAACCTAATTTTTTAGCTTAGAAAAATTCTATTTCCTGATTTCATAAGATATAGGGTAGTGTTTATGTTTAATCTAGCCAGACAGACTAGATTGAAGTTTCAACTCTTTCCTTAACCAGCTGAATCATTTTTAACAAAGGCCCATGTGTGTGTGTGTGTGTGCTAAGTCACTTTAGTTGTGTCCGACTCTTTGTGACCTTATGGACTGTAGCCCATCAGTCTTCTCTACCCATGGGGATTCTCCAGGAAAGAAAACTGGAGTGGGTTGCCATGCCCTCCTCCAGGGATCTTCCCAACCCAGGGATCTAACCCACGTCTCTGAAGTCTCTTTCATTGGCAAGCAGGTTCTCACTAATGCCAGCTGAGAAGCCCAACAAAGGCCCAGGCAATGCCTATTCTAATTATTTTTGTTTTGGGTCAAAGAAGAGAAAAGTTTGATAATGGTAACTATGAGAGGGGCTCGCCAACCTGAAAAAAATAAACAGAAGGATAGGTTCATCATTTAAGTTGAACAGATAAGATTTTTTAAAGTCCCATGCAAACATGCCAGTTTGGTTTTGGTTTCTGCTTGTTCAGTTTGGTGGTATGGCTTCCATGGGTGCATAAGGAGGTTTTTCTGGGCAAGGAAAACAGTCCACCCAGTTTAACAGGTTATGTGCATATTTCACTGCAAATGCCAAACCCCACCCCTGCCCCTTTGAAACAAAACTGAAATGCCTTATTTCTTTAAGAATGATTGAGATACCAATGGCATCTGTGCAAATAAAAGGTAACAAATTGATTACACAAATCTCACTTCCTTTCGCTTAGATGTTTCACAAAATTCAGTATTTCATCTCAGTATTCTAACCCCTCAAGCCACTTTATGTTGCCCTCTGTCCTCAACAACTCAATCTGAACTCCAGGGGTACCCTGTCCTTTGGAAATAATGACCTGCATCTGCAATTCAGGGGTGCATGCTAAGTCACCTCAGTCGTGTCTGACTCTGCGACCCCATGGACTATAACCCACCAGGCTCCTCTGTCCATGGGATTTTCCAGGCAAGAATACTGGGGTGGGCTGCCATGCCCTTCTCAAGGGATCCTCCCAACCCAGGGATCAAACCCTTGTCTCCTGCATCTCCTGCATCTCCTGCATTGTAGGCTAATTCTTTACCCGCTAAGCCACCTGGGAAGCCCAGGTTGCTCTATATATAACTGGTTTAACTCAGCTATGAGTCCATGAAAAAATCAATTTGCAATTGATCTGCATCTACACATCTTTAACCCACTGCATGGCAGCCTTTAATTTATACCCCTATTTTTTTTTTTTTTAGGAGTTTATCTAATTTTATTTTTTTAAAGTTACCTATCACGTTACTCACATGACTTTTTTTTCACCTTATTACAGGTTTCTCAGCCTTATCACTATTGACATGTTGGATCCAGTAGTTCTTTGTTGTGGGGGGACTGTCCTGGGCACTGCAGGGTGTTTTGAAGAATCCCTGGCCTCTGCCGACTAGATGTAGCAGCAAACCTCTCTCTCAGTTCTAACAACCCAAAATGTCTCCAGACATTGCTAAGTTACACCTATTAAGAACCATTGATCAACTAGTATTATCCTATAACTTTTAAATAGCGTTAGATTTTTGAGTTTCATTCTAAATATTAATAGTAATTATTAAGGTGTTATTTTTACCTCAATTTTGAATTTTTCTCTCCCAGTGGATGCAGTATCCAAAACTGCATTCTCTCAGTATCCTAAACCCTTTAGTCGGCATTGTTGAGTTATGCAAACCATAACCAAGTAGCTGCATGATGGTATGGCAGTCCAGGTCATATTGGAAAGTGAAAGTAAACTCCAGCATGGTCCAGGCACCTGCTCTGTAGTTCAGTTTATTGTACTGGCTTATATGATCCGATCCTAGCAGTCCTCCTCTGTGTGTGTGTGTGTGTGTGTGTGTGTGTGTGTGTGTGTGTGTGTGTGTGTGAGAGAGAGAGAGACGTGTGCTCAGTCATGTCTGACTCTGCAACTCCATGGACTACAGCCCACCAGGCTCCTCTGTCCATGGACTTTTCTAGGCAGGGATACTGGAGTGGGTTGCCATTCCCTTCTCCAGGCTATCTTCCCAACCTGGGGAATGAACCCACGAATCCTGCAGGTGGATTCTTTATCACTGTGTCACCCAGGAAGGCCTCCTCTTGCTTATGCTCCCCTCAAATGCCTGCATCAGGTAGGACCCACAGGAGCCTCAAGACAAAAGCAAGCAGTTGCCTAACTATAAATGATGCCATAGCTATGCACGTCAGGTACAACCCGGGCCCCAGGAAGCAGTGAATTGAACAATACTGCCTCTGTCACCTGACTGCCAAGGAAGAAAAAACAACCTGTACATTCAACGCACAGACATCTGTGGCGTTGGGGCCAGCCTTACATCAGGTTCTGAAGTATACCCAGGTCACTCGGGTCACATGCTTCATCTTTCAGCACGCTCCGTCATCACAAGTCCAACCGGTCTCCTACCCCAGGGGAGCTTCTGGGGCAGCCCCCACCTGGGTTTCTGGTGCTAAAACATCCTCTCGTTTAAATGTACTTTCCTGGACCCCGCTTGTAGCTGATCTTCCAAACTGACCTGTAGTTACCAAGATCCAAAGTACTAAACTGAAGGCTCTGAGCCAGGTCCACCCCCATGGAACATGTATCTCTTTAGTCAGCAAGGTGTTCTGTTTTGTTTCTTTGGTCTAACTGCCAATGTTTATAAACCCGGAAATTTTATCTCAAAATTCCAGATTTCCAGCTTCTCTTAAGAAACTTGCCTGTGACACCACTGGCATTGAAACAGCTGCAGCTGAGCCATACGACCTGTCTAAACAGGTTGGATCATGTGTTCCTGGTCCATTCCTGAGCCTGCTCCCCTCAATTCTTGGTGTTACCTGCCCTCACCCCCACCGAAAGGTATCTGAGTATGTCATCTTCTCATTTCAATCCGAGATTCACATGCCGAATCTGTAATTATTTCTGGAACACAGGATCAGCAAAATGAATGAAAGATGTACTAAAATTGAAAACAATAACTTTTGAATGCTATTCATGCACTTTTCCTAGACATCATTTTTTCCAAACAGACAAGTATCACGCGCCTCTTATCAAGTACTATTTTTAGACGCTGTAGGCAAATGCCAGTCACAGTTTGAAGCACTTTACAAGAGTTAATCTAAGTCTCACAGCAGCCGTTTGAAGGAGGTACCATTATTGTCCTCTTAAGGGAGACAAGGAAACTGAGGCATGGATTGGTTAAGAAATGTGTTCCAATGTCAGGATCTGTGTGGCAAAGAACTTGGGTGGTCCGACTCTAGACTCCAAGCCAAGTGTGCCTTGACTTTTAACTGCCTCTCAAATGGACAGTTCTCACAATAACTCAGAAGCAATGGGTATTACTATCCCACCTTTAAAGATAAGGAAATTGGCATTCAGAGAAATTAAGGAAAGTCTTCTAAAAATAGTTGTCAAAGTGCTTCAGAGAAGAGACTGTCTACTCTCTCCACCAGTTTCCATGGTCAGCCTTAAACAGTGGCGCTGGGCCTCCACTGCCAGACTGCAGGCCTTTCCCCACCCCCGACCCCAGGCCCTAGCCAAGGGAGTGAGTAGGGGTCTGCTCTGCTCTGCACCAGCCCCCAAGCCTAGTGCAGGATCAGCACAGGCACAGGAAAGTGTCAAAGCCCCCGAAAGCCAAGATTGGCCAAGGCAGGAGGCCACACCCCTTAGAGGGTGGGACCCACCAGGGTCCACGCTAAGTCCGCTGAACTTGCCCTGCCGAGCGGTTCCTGTTCTATTGAGGTGAAGAGAAAGCTGCAGAAGTGGGATGGGAGAGTAGGGGTGGAAACTGGGACAGTTGGAGAAAAACTGAAACAAAAGTTACAGAGTAATCCACCACTGGTTGGACAGAAAGAACAAAACTTAAAGGATTCAGGAAGTATTAACGTCTCTTCTCCAGTTCGACCAAATCTTTATCCCTTTCTGGGTTCTCATTGGATATCACACATACCGACTTAAATGAGCTCGTCTTGCACAACACACGGAATTGTTTCCTTTCAAAACACACAGTGGAGCTGAGAAGAGAGTCGTAGATTTCCCAGCAGAGAAGTACGCAGCCAAAGCCCTGGAGTCATTCTAGATCCCTCTGTTCCTTTCACTTCCCAAGGAAGATAGAAAGATAGAAAGTTCCTTTCTATCCATGTTGGTCCAAGCAGCTCTTGTCCAAAATTTATCCCAAATGCATCTTGTCTCTACCTCAATTGCTAAAACCCTTGGCCAAACCCCAGTCACCTCTTACCCAGATTATTGTCTTCGCCTCCTCACTCTTTTTCAAGGTTCCCTTGTCGTTTCCACCCCTCCAATCCATCTTCCAAATAACAGAATAAACATTCCTACAAAACACAAATCAGATCACATCATTCCAATGTGAGAAACCCTCCATCCTAAAGTCAAATTTCTTGCCGTCGTAGAAAACTCAGTCTCTCCATCTTCACCCTGTATGTTCTCTCATTTGCTCACCACTTGGAATTCTGATCGCCTTTGCTCCTCAGACATCAAATTCATTTTACTTGCATATACTCTGCCCCCAGCTCACTTTTCCTACATTTTCCCATGGCTGTTGCCTCACTTTCTTTTCTAATGTTTCTTTTCTAATGTTACGCCCTTAAAGATTGCTTTCTTGACCATTTCTCTCTCTCCCTCTTTTTTTTTTTTTTTTTTTTAATATTTTTTGTTTATTTATTTGGCTGCACTGAGTCTTGGTTGTAGCATGCAGGATCTTTTAGTTAGAGGCATTCGAACCCTTACTGGCTGTCTGTGGGATCTAGTTCCCCAACCAAGGACTGAGTCCAGTCCCCTGCATTGGGTGTGCAGACCACCAGGGAAGCCCGCTTCACCACCATTTCTAAAATAGTCATCATTCATTGTCTAGCCACCAAACCCAGCTGTCTCCATTTCCTCACAGTACTTTGTTTTCCTGCTATTGTTATTTTTTAGTACTTAGCCACTTTCCAAAATTAACTAATGTAAGTGTTTGCTTCCCTGTTTCTTTTCAGTCTCTCTTCACTAGAACATGATCTCTGAGCACATAGACCTAGTCTGTCTTGTTTGGGGGTGTATCTTCCGAACAAAGAACCATGTCTAGCACACAGGAGTTGCTCTGTAAATATTTGTTTAATGAAAGAACAAAATTACAAAATCACCGTGTTTTTAGCTTTGGAGAAATAGAGTAAGGAGATAAAGAGGAAGAGGAAGGGGAACATAGTTGAGTTTTTCCAAATGCCTACAAGGGGCGAAGCACAGTGCCTCAAATGAACTAAAGTCCCTAATAAATGGTCACTGTGTTTGTTGATCCTGTACTGATCTACACACTCAATTGAACTTCATGCACTCATGGATTTTTTCATGGATTTAAGGTAGACATTAGTGTCCCCATTATACAGAAAAGGAAGCTGAGGCTGAGAGGTGTTAAATAACATGGGCCAAAGAGCTGGATCACTTCATGGCAACAGTTGGGGAAATAATGGAAACAGTGACATACTTTATTTTCTTAGGCTCCAAAATCACTGCAGATGGTGACTGCAGCCATGAAATTAAAAGACACTTGCTCCTTGGAAGAAAAGCCATGACCAACCTAGACAGCATATTAAAAGGCAGAGACATTATTTACCAACAAAAGTCCATACAGTTAAACATATGGTTTCTCCAGTTGCCATGTATGGATGTGAGAGTTGGACCATAAAGAAATCTGAGTGCTGAAGAATTGATGCTTTTGAACTGTGGTGTTGGAGAAGACTCTTGAGAGTCCCTTGGACTGCAAGGAGATCAAACCAATCACTCGTTAAGGAAATCAGTCCTGAATATTCATTGGAAGGACTGATGCTAAAGCTGAAGCTCCAGTACTTTGGCCACCTGATGGCAAGGACTGACTCATTGGAAAAGACCCTGACGCTGGGAAAGATTGAAGGTGGGAGAAGAAGGGGACGACAGAGGATGAGATGGTTGGATGGCATCACCGACTCGAGGGACTTGAGTTTGAGCAACTCCGGATTTTGGTGATAGACGGGGAAGCCTGGCATGCTGCAGTCCCTGAGGTCACAAAGAGCTGAGCGACTGAACTGAACTGAAAGAGCTGGGAGGTGACAGAACTGACCCTGATGCCAGAGATGGTTTCCCTTCCACCAAGCTATGATTCTGACCACTGTCTCTGAGGTTTACTGCCATAACCTTTCATCCTTACACTTTCTCCTGTAAAAAATGGGCCAAATTTAAAAGAATGAAATAATGCCATTTGTGGGAACCTGGATGGACCTAGCAATTGTCATACTGAGTGAAGTAAGTCAGACCGAGAAGGAGAAATAGCATACAACATCCCCCCTTATACCCCTTATATGTAGAATCTAAGAAGAAATGATGGGAATGAATTTACTTACAAAACAGAGAGACCCACAGACTTAGAGAGTGAACTTATGGCTGCCTGTACACAATGCTATATTTAAAATGCATAACCAACACGGCCCTACTGTAAAATACATGGAACTCTTCTCAGTTATGTGGTAGCCTAGATGGGAGGGGAGTTTAGAGGAGAATGGATGTATGTTTATGAATAACTCAGTCCCTTTGCTGTTCACCTGGAAACTATCACCAACATTGTTAACCCCCTCCCCCCAAAAAAGTTTAAAATAAATAAATAGAAATAAAACCAAGAAATGAGCTGAAAAGAACTTGCCTCCTAAATTCTAAATGTGGCCAAGGCAAGAAAATAAAACTCAAATATTGTTTCAACCTCTTGGAAGTAGAACACCCTTTGATGGCTAAGCACCCCTTGATTATCTGGCATGTCAGAACAAATTATGCCCATGTTGATAAAGTGAGGTCAACATTTGAACACCTGATGTGTCCATTCCTGCTCCTGTCCACCCAGCTTAGCCTCTGTATCTGTGGTCCCTAGTAAACCACACACTAGGATCATCATTTTCCACATCAATTATGTCTTATCTTGCAAAGGAAATATAATGTGGTCAGACAGGATGATCACAGACACACTAATAAATTGACTTTTCCCCTTTGAAGAACCCTTTCCAGTAATCAGTTTCCTAAGGATTTGATGCTCAATTTTTTATTTTATAAAAATAGCATGCTGAGAATGAAAAATGGTATTTGTTGTTGTCATTGTTATTCAGTCACCAAGCTGTGTCCAATTCTTCATGACCCCATGGACTTCAGCATGCCAGGCTTCCCTGTACTTCACAATCTCCCAGAGTTTGCTCAAACTCATTTCCATTGAGTTGGTGATGCCATCCAACCATCTCATCCTCTGTCTCCCCCTTCTCCTCTTGTCTTCAGTCTTTCCCAGCATCAAGGTCTTTTCCAGTGAGTCTGCTCTTCAAATCAGGTGGCCAAAGTATTGGAGTTTCAGATTCAGCATCAGTTCTTCCAATGAATATGCAGGGTAGATTTCCTTTAGGATTGACTGTTTTGATCTTGCTGTTCAAAGGACCCTCATGGATCCCCTTCATGGATCACTGCCTTGTTGTGGCAAAGTGGCTTGTGTAACTCAATGAAGCTACAAGCCATGCCATGCAGGGGCACCCAAGACGGATGGGTCATAGTGGAGAGTTCTGACAAAACGTGAGCCACTGGAGGAGGGAATGGCAAACCACTCCAGTATATTTGCTGTGAGAACCCCATGAACTGTATAAAAAAGAAAATGGTACAAGCATCCTGAAAAACAGTCACACAATTTCTTTTAAAAAAAACTAACTATATACTATGACTTAGCAATTGTATTTATCCCAGGGAAGTGAAAATATATGTGCACACAAACCACTACACAATTGTTCATAGCAACTGTAATGGAAATAGCCAGCAGACTGTGGTACCTTCATGCCAGGGAATTGTGCTTAGTAATACAAAGGAACGAACTAACTGCTCATACATACCACTTCAGTGAATCTCAAGGGTATTATGTTGAGCAGCAAAAAGCCAGCCTCTAAAAGTCACATACTATAGAATTCCACTTATATAATCACCTCAAAATGACGCACTTACAGAAATGGAAATCAGATTAGTGGTTGCAAAGCTATGGTCATGGTGGGGGAGGGTCAGGTAGCAAGAGGAAAATCACTGAGATGTTGGAATAGTTTCGTATTTGGATTGTAGTGGTGGTTACACATATCTGTGCTGTGCTGTAGCTGCTCAGTTGTGTTCGGCTCTTTGCAACCCCACGGACTGTAGCCCAGGCTCCTCTGTTCATGGGGATTCTCCAGGTGAGAGTACTAGAGTGGGCTGCCATGTCCTCTCCTCCAGGAGATCTTCCCAACCCAGGGATTGAACCCAGGTCTCCTGCATTGCAGGTGGATTCTTTACTATCGGAGCCACCAGGGTAACCCAAGAATCCGGAATGGGTAGCCTATCCCTTCTCCAGGGGATCTTCCCGATCGAGAAATCAAACCAGGCTCTCCTGCATGGCAGGCGGATTCTCTACACAGGTCTTAGATTCTCATAGAACTATGTGCACACATGGCACCAATGTCTGTCCTAGCGAGTGTTTCTCACTTGATGCCATAGTGCTTTGTACACATACAGAAAACACTTCTCTCTAAAATCAGACATTCTAATAGAAACAAAGGAGATAAACTGCTTGTATAAATTGTAACATTTGATAAATGTTCTTGGGATAGTCCCAGGAAATTCTTATGCATTCCAAGTCAATCCAAATCAGAGCACTATAATACATAGGTAGATATAAAGATAAAAAGTTTGACGGTTTGAAACCTCAAGAGAGTCCCTGGTGAAATCTGAAACTGGACCCCAGAAAGGGAAAGCGAGGAGAGAGAAGAAAAGGGTCAACTTCTCCAGGCTGGTAGGTGGTTTTGAAATAAGCAAGGGACTTACATAAGAGGTTTGTCTTGGGTGACTGCTGTGAGTCGATCTTTTCACCCGCCCACCAGAATATTGAGTTTATGTAGAGACCTTACTACCTGGGTTCAGTCACGTATTCAGAACAGATGGTCGCAATAGATCTTATTCTCTCATGCTTATGACCTTGAAAATCCTCCCGCCCCCCGCTCTGCCAGCAGTGGTCAAAGTGTACATTCCAAGGATAGGGGAATGTACCAACCTGTGTACAAGCCTCTACTTGCCGCGGGTTCAGCTTGCAAGTCAAGCAGTGGTCACGTTCTCTCCATTTCTTCCAGCACCTTAAAGTACTGGTTTCAGAAACTACTGGTTTCAGCAATGCTAGAAGCAATGATTGAAAATACATTTGTTCAATCATAGAAGAAATCAAAAAAGAAATCAAAATATGTATAGAAATGAGTGAAAATGAAAACACAACAACCCAAAACCTATGGGACACTGTAAAAGCAGTGCTAAGCGGAAGGCTCAGAGCATTACAGGCTGACATCAAGAAACAAGAAAAAAGCCAAATAAATAACCTAACTCTACACCTAAAGCAACTAGAGAAGGAAGAAATGAAGAACCCCAGGGTTAGCAGAAGGAAAGAAATCTTAAAAATCAGGGCAGAAATAAATGCAAAAGAAACTAAAGAGACCATAGCAAAAATCAACAAAGCTAAAAGCTGGTTTTTTGAAAAAATAAACAAAATTGACAAACCATTAGCAAGACTCATTAAGAAACAAAGAGAGAAGAACCAAATTAACAAAATTAGAAATGAAAATGGAGAGATCACAACAGACAACACTGAAATACAAAGGATCATAAGAGACTACTACCAGCAGCTCTATGCCAATAAAATGGACAACTTGGATGAAATGGACAAATTCTTAGAAAAGTATAATTTTCCAAAACTGAACCAGGAAGAAATAGAAGATCTTAACAGACCCATCACAGGCAAGGAAATCGAAACTGTAATAAAAAATCTTCCAGCAAACAAAAGCCCAGGACCAGATGGCTTCACAGCTGAATTCTACCAAAAATTTAGAGAAGAGCTAACACCTATCTTACTCAAACTCTTCCAGAAAATTGCAGAGGAAGGTAAGCTTCCAAACTCATTCTATGAGGCCACCATCACCCTAATTCCAAAACCAGGCAAAGATGCCACAAAGAAAGAAAACTACAGGCCAATATCACTGATGAACATAGATGCAAAAATCCTTAACAAAATTCTAGCAAACAGAATCCAACAACATATTAAAAAAATCATACACCATGACCAAGTGGGCTTTATCCCAGGAATGCAACGATTCTTCAATATCCGCAAATCAATCAATGTAATACACCACATTAACAAATTGAAAGATAAAAAGCATATGATTATCTCAATAGATGCAGAGAAAGCCTTTGACAAAATTCAACACTCATTTATGATTAAAACTCTCCAAAAAGCAGGAATAGAAGGAACATACCTCAACATAATAAAAGCTATATATGACAAACCCACAGCAAGCATCACCCTCAATGGTGAAAAATTGAAAGCATTTCCCCTGAAATCAGGAACAAGACAAGGGTGCCCACTCTCACCACTACTATTCAACATAGTGTTGGAAGTTTTGGCCACAGCAATCAGAGCAGAAAAAGAAGTAAAAGGAATCCAGATAGGAAAAGAAGAAGTGAAACTCTCACTGTTTGCAGATGACATGATCCTCTACATAGAAAACCCTAAAGACTCTACCAGAAAATTACTAGAGCTAATCTATGAATATAGTAAAGTTGCAGGATATAAAATTAACACACAGAAATCCCTTGCATTCCTATATACTAACAATGAAAAAAACAGAAAGAGAAATTAAAGAAACAATACCATTCACCATTGCAACAAAAAGAATAAAATACTTAGGAGTATATCTACCTAAAGAAACAAAAGACCTATACATAGAAAACTATAAAACACTGATGAAAGAAATCAAAGAGGACACAAACAGATGGAGAAACATACCGTGTTCATGGATTGGAAGAATCAATATTGTCAAAATGGCTATTCTACCCAAAGCAATCTATAGATTCAATGCAATCCCTATCAAGTTACCAACGGTATTTTTCACAGAACTAGACCAAAGAATTTCACAATTTGTATGGAAATACAAAAAACCTCGAATAGCCAAAGTAATCTTGAGAAAGAAGAATGGAACTGGAGGAATCAACCTGCCTGACTTCAGACTCTACTACAAAGCCACAGTCATCAAGACAGTATGGTACTGGCACAAAGACAGAAATAAAGATCAATGGAACAGAATAGAAAGCCCAGAGATAAATCCACGAACCTATGGACACCTTATCTTTGACAAAGGAGGCAAGGATAAAAAAAAGAAAAAAGACAACCTCTTTAACAAGTGGTGCTGGGATAACTGGTCAACCACTTGTAAAAGAATGAAACTAGAACACTTTCTAACACCATACACAAAAATAAACTCAAAATGGATTAAAGATCTAAATGTAAGACCAGAAACTATAAAACTCCTAGAGGAGAACATAGGCAAAACACTCTCCGACATAAATCACAGCAAGATCCTCTATGACCCACCTCCCAGAATATTGGAAATAAAAGCAAAACTAAACAAATGGGACCTAATGAAACTTAAAAGCTTTTACACTACAAAGGAAACTATAAGTAAGGTGAAAAGACAGCCCTCAGATTGGGAGAAAATAATAGCAAATGAAGAAACAGACAAAGGATTAATCTCAAAAATATACAAGCAACTCCTGCAGCTCAATTCCAGAAAAATAAATGACCCAATCAAAAAATGGGCCAAAGAACTAAACAGACATTTCTCCAAAGAAGACATACAGATGGCTAACAAACACATGAAAAGAAGCTCAACATCACTCATTATTAGAGAAATGCAAATCAAAACCACAATGAGGTACCATTACACGCCAGTCAGGATGGCTGCTATCCAAAAGACTACAAGCAATAAATGCTGGAGAGGGTGTGGAGAAAAGGGAACCCTCTTACACTGTTGGTGGGAATGCAAACTACTACAGCCGCTATGGAAAACAGTGTGGAGATTTCTTAAAAAACTGGAAATAGAACTGCCATATGACCCAGCAATCCCACTTCTGGGCATACACACCAAGGAAACCAGATCTGAAAGAGACACGTGCACCCCAATGTTCATCGCAGCACTGTTTATAATAGCCAGGACATGGAAGCAACCTAGATGCCCATCAGCAGACTAATGGATAAGGAAGCTGTGGTACCTATACACCATGGAATATTACTCAGCCATTAAAAAGAATTCATTTGAATCAGTTCTAATGAGATGGATGAAACTGGAGCCCATTATACAGAGTGAAGTAAGCCAGAAAGATAAAGAACATTACAGCATACTAACACATATATATGGAATTAAGAAAGATGGTAACGATAACCCTATATGCAAAACAGAAAAAGAGACACAGAAATACAGAACAGACTTTTGAACTCTGTGGGAGAAGGTGAGGGTGGGATGTTTCAAAAGAACAGCATGTATACTATCTATGGTGAAACAGATCACCAGCCCAGGTGGGATGCATGAGACAAGTGCTCGGGCCTGGTGCACTGGGAAGACCCAGAGGAATCGGGTGGAGAGGGAGGTGGGAGGGGGGATCGGGATGGGGAATACGTGTAAATCTATGGCTGATTCATATCAATGTATGACAAAAAAAAAAAAATAATAATAATAATAAAGACAATCTTCTCTAAAAAAAAATAAAATAAAATAAAAAGCAGAGACATTTCTTTGCCAACAAAGGTCCATCTTGTCAAGGCTATGGTTTTTCCAGTGGTCATGTATGGATGTATGAGTTGGACTGTGAAGAAAACTGAGAACTGAAGAATTGATGCTTTTGAACTGTGGTGTTGGACAAGACTCTTGAGAGTCCCTTGGACTGCAAGGAGATCCAACCAGTCCATCCTAAAGGAGATCAGTCCTGGGTGTTCATTGGAAAGACTGATGCTGAAACTGAAACTCCAGTACTTTGGCCACCTGATGTGAAGAGTTGACTCATTGGAAAAGACCCTGATGCTGGGAGGGCTTGGGGGCAGGAGGAGAAGGGGATGACAGAGGATGAGATGGCTGGATAGCATCACCAACTCGATGGGCATGAGTTTGAGTAAACTCCAGGAGCTGGTGATGGACAGGGAGGCCTGGTGTGCCAGGCCTATGTTCCATTGAGGAAGGAAATGTATTCATAGACAGTGTGTTTTCAAGACTCTATTAGGAACTGTCTAGCTTCATGGGGTCTCAAAGAGTCTGAATGAAACTGAACACTTTCTGAGCATTGTAAATACATTCCTAGGTCATACCAGAAGTGCCCTTAAGAAAAAACAGGCTGCAGGAGGGTTTCTGAGATTGCTGGGTGCCATGCTGCACTTACCAAGATGATGTAGCATCCCACTGTAAATGGGCCAGCGGCTACGAGTTGCTAGCTGCTTACTTGCTTCAGAAATCCCAAAGGGTGTACCAAGCAGTCACTGCCAGAAGTAAGAATCCAGAAGCTAAATGCATTTCCAGGTAGTTGTTATGCTGTACTGTTTTTGGCCAACTGAGAGAGAAAGGTGAATTTGGCCACCAAGGTCCACTGTCCATGTTCACACCCAGGATGTGTCCACTCAGGATCCAAGAATTTTCCAGACAGACCTAGGCACACTGAATCTCCACTACAGAGAAAACATGATGGAACTGACCTTTGGATGTTGCTTTTCCTTTTCCTGTGAGTTTGGTGGCCTTCCCTATGGTCACACTATCAGGAGCAATTGCTAATGAAAAATGACTTCCAACAAGTGTTTTCAGGCAGTATGTGACTCTATGGACATGGAATGCTGGAAACCTATGTTCCATTGAGGAAGGAAATGTATTCATAGACAGTGTGTTTTCAAGACTCTATTAGGAACTGTCTAGCTTCAAAGATGTGAATTCTCCATATTTGCCCAGAGGACCTCACTTCCAGAGTCAGGGCAATGTGTTTTCCTGCACTTTTTGAGCTTTGTAAACACATTTCTGAGTAATGCCAGGACTGCTCATGAGAAAACAGGCTTCAGGTGTATGTCTGAGAGTGCTGAGTACCATACTGTGCTTACCTAGATGAGGTAACTTTCCATGGCAAACCAGCACATGGCTAGGAGTTGTGAGCCACCAGCTTGCTTCAGAAATCCTGAATGGTGGACCAAAGGTTGCACTGTCAGAAGTAAGAAAAAAGTAATTGGATGGATTTTCAAGCAATTGCTGGCCACACCTCTTTATGGCACCCAGAGAGAAAAATACAAATTGTGCACCCTAGGTCCGGTATTCAGGTTCACACACGGGATGTGTCCCCTCGTGATTCAAGAAATTTCCAGACAGACCTTTGTTCCCTAGAGTTCTTCTACAGAGAAAACTGGTTGGAACAGCCATTTGGAGGTTGCTTTGCCTTTCCCTGTGAGTGTGGGACCCCTACCTATGGTCACAGCCTCAAGGAGATGTTGCCACTGAAAATAGACTTCCAAGCAAGCACTTTTCAAGCAGAGTGTGACTCTCAGGTCGCAGAATGTGAAGAAAGCTATCTTCCTTTGAGGAAGGAAAGACATCCACAGAGAGTGTGTTTTCAAACCTCTATCTTGCAGGAAATTTTGAGCTTCTAAAACATGAGACCAGCAGGTCTGCTGAGAGGACCTAAATTCCTGAGTCAGGGCCGTGTGTCTCCCTGTAATTTCCGAGTCTGGCAAACACATTCCTAGGTCATAACACTACTGACCATGAGAAAGCTGGCAGCAGGGGTGTGTCTGAAAGGGCTGAGTGCCTTACTGTGGTCAACTGTGTGAGGTGACATTCCAGTGACAGGCTCAAAGCTACAAGGTGTGAACCACCCGCTTGCTTCAGAAACCCCAAAAGGTAGAGCAAAGCTAGCTCTGTCAGAGGTAAGAAAATAGCAATTGGATGGATTTTCAAGCTGTTGCTAGGCCGAACCACTTTAGGGCCCCCTGAGAGAAAAATGCAAATTGTGCCCTGTAGGTCAGGTATCCAGGTTCAAACACAGGGTGTGTCCCGGCAGGATCCAAGAATTTTCCACAGAACTAGGCTCACTAGACCTCTCCTGCTGGGAAAATGGGATGGAACAGACATTGGAAGTTGGTTTGCCCCTCCCTATTGTCACAGACTCAAGGAGAAAGTGCCCCTGAAAGATGACCTCCAAGCAAGCACTTTTCAAGCAGTGTGTGACTCTCAGTTCACAGAATGCAGGGAAAGATATCTTCCTTCAAGGAAAGAAAGGGATCAAAAGAGAGTGTATTCTCAACCCTCTATCTTGCAGGAACTGTTTAGCTTCCCAGATGGGAGGCCTCCAGTACTGCTCAGAGGAACTAAATTCCAGAGTTAAGGCCATGTGTCTGCCTGCACTTTCCAAGCCTTGCAAAGCCGTTCCTAGGTTATACCGGTACTACACATGAGGAAGCAGGCTGCGAGAGTGTCTCCAAGAGGGCTAGGTCCCTCACTATACTCACTTCTGCGAGGTGGCATTCCACTGTAAAAAGGCCCACAGCTGGGAGTTGCAATTCACCCACTTGCTTCAGAAATCAAAAAGGATGGAGCAAATCTAGCTCTCTCAGAATCAAGAAAAGAGCAATTGGATGGATTTTCAAGCTGTTGCTAGGCCACACTGCTTTAAGGCCCACAGAGAGAAAAACAAATTGTGCCCCCTCATCCTGGTATCCTGGTTCACAAACAGGGTGTGTCCCCAAAGGATCCAAGAATTTTCCAGACAGACTTACGCTCACTAGAGCTCTCCTACAGAGAAAACGGGATGGAACAGACATTTAGATATTGCTTTGCCTTTCCCAGTGAGTGTGGGACCCCTCTGTTTGGCTGCAGCCCCAAGTGGAAATTACCATTGAAAACTCATGTCTAAGCGAGCACTTTTCAAGCACTGTGTGACTCTCAGTTCGCAGGATACTGGGAAACCTGTATTTCTTCAAGGAAGGAAAGGCATCCACAGAGAGTGTGTTTTCAAACCTCTCTCTTGCAGGAACTCTTTAGCTCCTAAGACATGAACCCTCCAGTTCTGCTCAGAGGACCGAAATTCGAGTCTGTGCAATGTGTCTCGGTGCATGATTTCTTATTATGCTATCCTATCCTACTCCAAAATTCTGGTTTTAACTTCCTAAATTTATATGACAGCTGCCAATAGGGTATGACCTGAGTCTGAAAAATGCTGCTGTAGATCATAATTTGTGTATGATTTATTTGCTAATTCTAAATCTTCCATGCATATTTATGAAAACAAGCTTTTCAGCTCTTTCTCTGGCAACTTTTAATTTTCTCTCCCAGAATGGATGGAAGTGTTTTTATGTAATACATATCACATCCCACATAATTTCTGGAAGTTAATGTTTTATTGTTGAATCTCCTAATTTACATCATGTATTTTTAAATTTACTTATAAAATGTTGTCACAGGGAATAACAATGTTAACATGATTATTATTCACTTATTTTCTTTTCTTAAAAATGAATGTCTATAAATAACTATCTCTTGCATTAGAATCAGGATATCACAAAAACCTCACTAGCTGGACATATTTTAGTGTTAATACTGGTGCAAAAAATGAAATAGAGACCAAATATTTTTAAACTTGCTATTTCTATTAAGAAGCTGAAAAGTTATTCTCTAATTTCATAAATTAGACTACAACTGTGAAAATATGGACAACTATTTTGTATCTGTGCTGCTATATAAGATACTTAAAGTTTATACAGAAAGGTGCAAAATTACAGAGATGAAGTAATGACAACTCATGAACATTTCACCTGAATTTCCACTGGCCTTTTTCTTCAGCCAGAATCATTTTGATATCCTCTGAATATGCTTTTAGAAATGAATGTGGTATCTATTTCTTCATTAAATACACATACACACATTTTAGGTATATGTGTGTATATACAGTTATACAAGTGTATATAAAGATATATACACATATATACACACGTGTATTAGTCTACATATGTATATATATATTTCTGCATGCACTTAAACACACATGCACACTTAATGTCTTTTGGTTTATTTTCAGACTGTTAATGAAAAATGAAATTTTGATGATTTCTATTTATTTTTGCATTAATTCTAAACTGGTTTAAAAAGGCCTTTGAAACATGTAATAAATTTCTTTCAAAAATCATAAATATATGACATCATAAAGCATTCTATAGAGATCATATGGAGTTAGAGAAGGTAGAAATCCATGCCATCATGGGAGAAAAGAGAAAGAACATGGTTTTTTCAGGCTTTTCTGCCTTTAAGGAAGGGCCCTCTGGCTCTGTGTTGCCAACTTAGAGGTAAGGAACTCCAGGCTGTTCCCACGGGAAGGGAGAAATGTAGACAGAAGGGGTGGATCAGTTCTTGGGAATCAAATCAAACCAGCACATCAGTTTTGGGGGGTTGGGTGGGCACTGGTGAGCTATTCCTTGGGTAAGAGAACAAAGTAACAGCCTCTCGGAACACCTTTCTACTTGGTGATGAGATGCTGTCTCTGGGGGTGACCAGGGGGAGGGGGCATGTCACCTTTGGGTTGCAGGTTAAAGCCCCTCCTGGACTGCTTGGCTGCCACAACTGTAGCTGACTGTAGTGCTTTCTGTGCGAAGGGCTTCTGCCTCCTTTGGGTCTCAAGTTACAGGGAGACGAGCTGGCTTTTCCCTCTTCAGTGGGAAGGGCTCCATACAAATGGGGGTTCCTGTGAAGTGGCTGCCCACCTGACCCCTCACCCTCACACACCTCTTCCAGAAGAGAGGCCATTTCCCCAACCCATCAAGTGCAGAAGCTGTTTTCCTCCAATTGTGTATGGAAAGCTCTCGAAATGCTCATCTTCTCTCCCTTCCATCAGATTAAGCAGCCCCAGAGCAGCATCAGAAAGGAACATCCCTGTGCTAAGAACTACTCAGCTACTCTTTCCTAGATGTGTCTCCATCCTGCCTTCCTTTTTTTTTTTTTTTCTTTGCGTAACTATGGGAGGAGCCCCAGAAAAATGGGGTTGGAGAAAGCCTAGGCACACAGAGAGTGACAGGGGCATCTCCCAGAGTTTATCATAACTCAGAGCAGCGGCTGATGAAAAAGCAGCCAGGCCACTGAGATCTTACGCCTATTACACTGGCGAGCCAGACAAGCTACAACGCTGACCATGGTGGTAAGATTTCCTGCGTTCATGCTTTTGGATTCTCTCCTACCCATCTGGTAACTAGGGGACCTTTCGATTAGTGCCACCTTCATTTACATCCCTGGAAAAGCTTCCTAAAAGTCAACACATCTTTCCCCAAAGGATTTACAGCATCTGGGCTTGAAGAGACTCAGAGTTCACCTCTGTCATAAACCTGGCTCCTCCTTTTACATAACGGGTCCTCCCTTGAGATTGTGAATAAAACATCCTTGGAGTCCCCAGGCCTGACTTATTTAAATGTATTCTCTTAAGAGAATGCATAGCTCTTTTATGAAAGAAATGGAGGGGTTGGCATGGTATCACCTATCTGAAGGACAGAAATGAAGGGCTTAAAGTCACAAACAGGACAGAGGTGTGGGTGGGAGCACTGTATTTGGGGCACAGAATAGAAAAGGTTGCTTCCATAGGAATGAAAAGAATCACTGACAGTGAGCGAAGCTTCAGATCTAGACGTGGGCATTGCTGGTGTGGGGGGAGGGTCACTGCTACACTCCTGGAGGAGGTGGCAGGGATGGGGGAGGGGGCCGGGTGCTAGTCCTTGCCCAGGATGCTTTTCAGGCTTCTCTGCATGGCCTTGTCCAGCTCTTCCTCCAGCTCTTCCTTCTTGGACATGGCCAGCTTGGACTGGTGATCCCGCACCGCCTGGTCAATGTAGGGGGCACTCTGTGTGCCATACAGCATCAGCATCCATTCCTTCAGCACCCCCTTCTGGGGCGTGCTTCCCACAAAGCCCAGCTCCAGGGTCCAGGTGCCCTGGGCGTCCTCCCCCCAAGTGTGGGTGGTCATGAAAGGCCACTTGTCAAAGCCCACCTTGGCATCGTAGTCTCGGGTGCGGTGGCTCAACAGGATGGACTGATGTCCAGGTCCCCTCTCCTGGTCACGTTGACCGTGATGACCACTTGGACGTGCTCCAGGTAGGGGACAAAGTTTTCCTTCCCCTCACATGCGTCAGTCGTGAATGTCAGCACCAGCTTGCCAGTGGTCGGAATTTTCCTGAGGGCAGAGTAGCGAGTAGACACAGTGAGGGGTGGGGACACTATCCCAGGGTTTTTTGTTTTTTGTTTTGTTTTTTTTAATTTTTGGCTGCATCCAGGGGCATGTGGGACCTTAGTTCCCCCACCAAGGATAGAACTCATGCCCCCTACATTGATCACAGGACTGCTGGGGGATTCCTATCCCAGGGGTTTTGAAGGCCATTCTGTGGAGTGGGGAGAGCATGGACTCTGGGGTTTATTATTATACCAGCTATGTGACCCTGAGCAAGTCACCTGCAGTCTCTGATCTGTTTGGACGGGGGATGCAGCCAATACAGTTGATCCCCTTCCCACTTCTCCTAGGTCTCTGCTGGGTTCTCTTGCACCTGAGGCCCCTGTGGACCCTGATGGCAGAATGTCAGGGATTTGATCCAGAAGGAAAAACCCTAACCAGTGATTGACAGGAGGAGGTGAGTCAATACAGCCTGCGTTCCTCACTGCTGGTGGGGACAACTCAGTGTCCCTGGTGGGGTTCAGCCTAGTTGCCCAGGGCAGCGAGGTGCCAGTCAGCGCATCCTCTGTGTCTTCTCTATTGGGTTGCTCTCTCTCCCTGTCTACATTGCCTCCTCCTCACCTGTGTCTCCTGAGATAATCTTTCAGGAAAAAAAACAACTGTCAGCACCCAAGTCCCACTAGGGCAACTGAGAGTGGAACGGGAGCTCAGATGTCTTTCTTTTACAGCACTCAGTACTTTGATAAAGAGAAATTATTGCTGAAATGATTGTTATGACTATCGTAACAATATGACTGCAGCTCAGAAGTGACTGGTCATGGCCACACCTGACCGGTATGCGGTTGAGCACACCGTCCACTCTCTACTGAGCTTCTGCTATTCAGGTCAAGTGTTAACACTGATTTCCAAATTCACTTAAAATTCAGAGCTTGCCACAGCCTCAGAGGCTTCCCTGGTGGTTCAGATGATAAAGAATCTTCCTGCAATGCGGGAGACCTGGGTTTGATCCCTGGGTGGGGAAGACCCTTTGGAGCAGAGAATGGCAACCCACTCCAGTAGTCTTGCCTGGAGAATCCCCATGGACAGAGGAACCTGGCGGGCTACAGTCCATGGGGTTGCAAAGAGTCCGACATGACTGAGCAACTAACACTTTGCTCAAGGAGCTGAGTGGGCAGGGGAGGGTGGGGGCTGAGCCAGACAGGGTGCTCTGGGAAACACTGGCGGTGGGGTGGGCCAGGCTGCCTCTGCTCACTGACTTGGATGGTCCAGCACAGATGCCTCACAGCCAGTTCTATTCTTCCCTTTTATTTTAGTCAAGCACCCTTCACGGACTCTCCTGATAAAGTCTCTTT